>NW_007733546.1:8091-9513 GCF_000696425.1 Galeopterus variegatus
TTAACTCTGGTAAGCTACTGGAGTGACATGAGTTTTCCTGACTGTCCTATGACTGATACATTTGCTGCTTCAACTGCTTTGTCTGATAAATGGAAATAATAATTATGCCTACCTCATAGGGTTGTTGCAAAATTAAATGAGTTAATATATTTATAAAGTGCTCAGAACAGAGCCTGGCACACAGTGGCATCTACCTTGGAACATAGCCAAGGCACTAAAATCCCTTCTAGATGCCAGGGAAGGGATCCCTGAAGCCTCAAAGAATGAATAGGAGTAAACCAGGTACAGAGAAGGGTAAGGATGTTCCAGGCAAAGGGATCAGACAGCTCAGTGGCCAAGAGGTGAGAGAAAGCAGGGGGCCCTCTGGAGCCAGGAAAGAGAGGAAGTTCAGAAACACTGGGGCACGTGGCCAGTACAAGGTGAGTGGGTGGAGTGTGGGGAGAAAGACAAGGCTAGAGAGAACAGAGCCTAAAGCATGCCTTTGAAGGCAGGGTAAGCTCAGACTTTGCCCTGAGGACAATGGAAAACCATGGAGCATTTTAGTTAGTGGAGTGACACTCTTGAATTTATGTTTCAGAGAGATGATAGCTATAACATGGGAAATAGATGGGGTGGAAAGGAGAGAAGAGAGCACAGCAGGAGGAGCTTTCAGGAAGACTCTGCAGATGTCCAGGAAAGAGATGATAGCTTGGACTAGCACAGGGATGGCAAGGATAGAGAGGAACAGAAAGGCTCGAATTATTCAGGAGGTAAAAGTGACTGGATTGGCACTGGATTGCATGTTGAGGCAGGAGAGAAGGAGGCATCAAAAATGATGCCCCAGATTCTGATTTGGGTAAATGCACAACAGCGAGTGACAGCAGAGTGGTTAAGAGTGTGGGCTCTGGTTCAGACAGCCTGCGCCCAACCCTGGCTCTCCCCACAACCAGCTGCTAAACCTGGGCAAGGTACAAAACCACCCTGTGCCTCGGATGTGTAACATGGGGATGACAATTGTCTCTCCTATGTCGAGCTCAGGAAAAGGTTAAATGAGGTAAACTATGTCAGATGCTTGGAACCGAGCCTGGAATATGACAAACACAGTAAATCTTGGCCACTATTACAGAGACGAGGATCTCAGAAGCAGGCAAGGTCTGGGGGTGGGCACCTCCTGGGTTCAAACATTTTGATTTTGAGGGTACTGGGAACCAGAAGAGAAGTCGTGGGCTAGAGAGGCAGATTTCATTTTACAACCATCAGCAACAGAGACAGAAATTGAAGCCTTGGGAATGGATGAGACTGTAGGTAAAGTGAGAATAGAGAAGTGCCACAACGCACAGCCTGGGGAAACGTCAACATTTAAGTGACAATCTCAGAAAGAGCAGCCAAGGAGGAAACCAGAGAAAAACAGTGAGAGGAGTAGGAAGGCAGCCAGCAGTGGCC
>NW_007733546.1:10223-14701 GCF_000696425.1 Galeopterus variegatus
CAGCCAAGGAGGAAACCAGAGAAAAACAGTGAGAGGAGTAGGAAGGCAGCCAGCAGTGGCCGCAGTCCAGCTGTGAGGGGAAGACGAAGTTGCTAAAAAGACAGCAGGATCTGGGACTGAGATTTATTGGTGTCTCTCGGGGTCTCCCCTCATCATCCTCTCCAGCCAAGGGTCATGTGACACAAGATCAAGAAGGCTGTGCCAGTGGATGTGTAAAAGAACAAACACCAGACATCCCCTCTGATCTTCTGTGCTAATCCAGAAGCTCAAGGTAGTCCACCTTGGTGACTGGAAACCACACAATACAATTTTTTTTGGCCACTCCATTGAACCCCTAATCTTTTCCATCATGGAACAAACTACATGGCAAATACTGAGTCCAAACAGCTGCTGCAATTGCGAACAAGTATGAATCTAGGATCTACTTTTTCTTGCACATTAGTCCATCTGTAGTTTCCTCGGTTCCTTTCCAATGTTCACAAGCCCCTTTCAGTACTTGTAACTTCAAATTTTTCTTTCTTTGGTTAAAAACTCTGATTCCACAAGATTGTTCCATATGCTATGTTTATTAGAACCCCAAGATGCAGCTCAAGGCCTCACCCCCAGGATTCTGATGGCAGTGCCTGCATACTGAGAGCTCACGGGAGGTCTTTGCTAGAGGATACCAGGAGGATTATTGTAATTCAGTGCAGAGATGTTGTGAAACTGCTTTACATTCTGTCTAACACAGCAAGTAGGAGTTGTTATTTTTATAATCACAAGAGCTTTCCACGGCATAGTTTTGGGAAGTGGTGATACAAAACAGGATACTTCTCTCTTGAATTCTGCTACCCCCAAACATTCATTAACACTCAATTTTCTTAGAAAAGTTCNTCTCTCTTGAATTCTGCTACCCCCAAACATTCATTAACACTCAATTTTCTTAGAAAAGTTCAGCACTAAACTCTGCAGCACTCTGGCACAGAAGTACCTGTGCATTTGGAATAACACAGTAATTTCTTACCCTAGGGAAAAAAATTACTCTGGCAAAATGAAACTTTTAGCCTCAAGTGAACTGGTTCCATTTCTCATTCCTCCATTCTCAAGGTTAATTGGGTTGCTAAAGTCCCACAAACCAAAAAGAAAGTACTAAATGTTGTCCAAAACAAACTGGAAGGTACATCAAGAAAAGCCAGAACCAAGACTAACTAGTCTGAAAGCTGGTAAATGTTCTCAAGTTAACAACTTCCCACTTATCAATATGTGACTAATAAAAAGGGAGTGTGCATAACTTTAACAAAAAAAACTCCATGAAAAATAAGGCATATTAGCATAATGAATTTATTATGCAGCAATAACATAAATTGCAATCCCCTCTCGTAGAATATTTGTGTTGAAATTAGGAAATGGTAGCACACTCAAACACAAGAGCTAATGGAAACCCTAAATATAGATTATGTTCCATCTGGTTGCCAAGAGCCTGTCTCAGCACATTAACAAGAGGACCCAACCAAAGAAGGGAAACAGCTTTTAAAAATGCAAAAGAGAAAGGAGATTTACTTAGAATTTTATCTGGTAAAAAACATCAAGTCATAGGATGAAGAGTCATCTGTTTCATAGACTATTTATGACTCAGGATGTTAATTCTGATATTGCCTTTAAATACATGGAGAGAAAAGAGAGATTTTTTTTTCTTCCTTTAAACTTTTGAAAGAAAAGAGTTTTGTTGAAGCAGGTAGCTCATAGCTGGTAAGTGGCATTCAGTTGTTTAAAATAATTTTTACGATTTGGCTTTGACATTCACTCCATTTGCACAATAAACAGAACTGCTGTTTCTATTCCTCCAAAACCATTTTAAACTCCAGCACTGCGGGGACCATATTCCCTCAGCATTTTGCAGGAATTGTGCTTTGCACTAACTGAACACCAAGTCTGTGTTTACAAAACAAAACTATTTTTTCCAGTTTCAGCTTTGTTTATTAACAAAGTAAAGCAGATACTCGTCAAGCCAAAATTTCCCTTTGTTTATGGTTGAAGATCTTGACTCAGATGAAAAAACAAAATCCACTTATGAGTACAGAAATAATCACCACCATGCAGGAATCTTTCTTTACAGCAATTTGATGGCACACAGAGCCATCATGATTACCAATGTACTTGTAGAAAGTCAACAATGACTATTTGCAGTCGATCCAGTTTGTCTATTTAGAAGATTTTTGTGGCATGAATAAACTAGACAGTTTGCAAAATGTGTAGTTATGGTTGACCCTTTATGCTTTTCAGAATTTGTTTGGACCATTGAGGCATGCTCTCCTGAATGTGTTGCTTTCTTTTTGCATAAACTCTACTGAAAACCAGGAACAATCAACAAGATGAAGAAAGTTTAATCCAGGCCCTGGGTTGATAGCGAAGATTACCTCTGGGCCTAGGGTTAAGGTGGTGTTTTCCTCTTTGTTGGAATCTCCAGGGAAACTCTGACTCCCAAATATTAATCAGATCTGTAGACCCCTGCTTAAAACTTTCCAGTTGATCCTCCTCTTAAATAAAACTCCTTACCTTAGCTGACAGAAGCCTACAAAATCTGACCCCTGCTCAGACCTTACTAGCCCTATTAAGAGGTGAATTCTGTCCCCCTAAAATTCATATATTGAAGTCCTAACCCCCAGTACCTCAGAATGTGACTGTATTTGGAGATGGGGCCTTTTAAGAGGTGGTTAAGGTAAAATGAAGTCATATGGGTGGTCCCTAATCCAGTAAGACTGGTGTCCTTATAAGAAGAGATTATTGACACAGTCACACACAGAGGAAAGACCATGTGAAGACAGGGGGAGAAGACAGTCTTCTGCAAGCCAAAATGAGAGGTCTCAGAAGAAACAACCCTGCCAGCACCTTCATCTCAGACTTCTAGTCTCCAGAACTGTGAGGAAATAAATTTCTGTTGTTTAACCCAATCAGTCTGCAGTAATTTATTACGGCAGCTCTAACAAACTAATACAAGCCCACTCACTCTCAGGTTCCCATCTGAGCTCCAGCCATCCTTGCCTTCTTGCTGCTTCTTTGAACATGCCTGACAGGTTCCCACTGCAGGTTCTTTGCACTAGCTGTGCCCTTCACCTGAACTGCTCTTCTCTAAATCTCTGCCTGGCTGCTCTTTCTTGCTTTCCAGGTCTCAACTTAAACATCACAGCCTCAAAAACTAAATAATCTAGAGCAGCTCTCCCTACCCCCATTTTCTATCTCTTCATCTTTTAAAAGCACTTATCATCACCTGCTTTTCTGTTAATTTATGTACTTGCTTATCCTCTGCAACCGCCCAATAAGCCCCCGGGGAACAGATACTATGTCTATCTTGTTTAGCATATTATCCCCAAGGCTCAAAACAGAGCCTGAGGCTTGGTAGGGGACTCAGGAAATATTTACTGAATGAATGAATGAATGAATGAATGAATGAATGAATGGCAACTGAAAAACTTTTAAAAGTCACTAAAATTGATTAATTGGCATCAAATGCCTGCCACAAGGTAAAGATACAATAGGGTTGGTTGAAGAAAATTGAACTAACCTGAACTGAATTGAATTAGGTGAACAAAAAAAAAACTTAATTTTTATAGAATTAAATTTTTTAAATTTCAGTCTAACTCTCTGCTTTCTGGTCTTGACAATGAGGTCTCTATTTCTCAAAAATAAAGCAAAGTGGGATACATAAGAGCTATTAGAAGAGAAGACTATTTGGAGATTGTCCCATCTGGAGAGGACGACTAGAAGAAAGGGTGTCAGAGAGATTACTATTCACTGTGTTCTCTTTTGCACTGTTCATGACTTTTGCCAGTGCGCATGTAGCCTTCAAAAAGAATTTTTATAAAAGGTAAAGGAAACAGTTGAGCAATGACTTGCCTTAAAGACTCTGGCCATTTCCTCGTCTGCCCCCAAACACATCATCCTTCCTACTTCTGTCTCTTTGCTCCCGTTGAGCATTATCTGCTCCCCCTGACACCCTCCATAAATTATTCTGTCAAATCCAGAATTCCTTGCACATGCCTGTGTTAGATGGGTCACTCTGAATCATAAGCATTTGCTTAACACATCTGCTTACCTTGAGCTTTGTGAAGGCAGAGACTTGGTCTTCTAATATTGGTAATCGCTGCAACTGTGGTTTAGCCCATGAAATGTGCTCCCTACATACTTGTGGACTGAGTAAATGCAGGGTATGGCTCTTCCCTAAAAACCACGGTTGACCCATCCAGCTCCTCATTGCTTTTCTGAAGTTCTCTAAGTCCTTATTATCTGCTCCTCTAATTCTAGCACTTGGTATCCTACAGCGTATCTGTCCTGTTAAGAAGAGCAAAAGTTCAGTTTATAGTTCAGTTCAACTATAAACTCTTCATCTGGGACCCAAGTTGAGAACCATTCTACTTACTTGACTTAATCTAAAAGAAAAAAAATAGAGACATGGTACAGCCTTATTAAGGCTGTTTTTAAAATTGAGATGGAATTTACAT
>NW_007733546.1:14981-16780 GCF_000696425.1 Galeopterus variegatus
CTGAAGTTCTCTAAGTCCTTATTATCTGCTCCTCTAATTCTAGCACTTGGTATCCTACAGCATATCTGTCCTGTTAAGAAGAGCAAAAGTTCGGTTTATAGTTCAGTTCAACTATAAACTCTTCATCTGGGACCCAAGTTGAGAACCATTCTACTTACTTGACTTAATCTAAAAGAAATAAAATAGAGACATGGTACAGCCTTATTAAGGCTGTTTTTAAAATTGAGATGGAATTTACATACCATAAAATTCATCATTTTAAAGTGTACAATTCAGTGGGTTTTGGTATATTCACAAGGTTGTGCAACCATCACCACTATCTAATTCTAGAACATTGGCATCACCCCAAAAAGAAAGCCCACACTCATTAGCAGTCTCTCTCCATTTCCCCTGCCCCACCAGCCCTGGCAAGCACTAATCAACTTTCTGTCTCCATGGATTTGCCTATTCTGCACACTTCATGTTAATGGAATCGTATAAAATGCAGCCCTTGATTCTGGCTTCTTTTGCTTAGCAAAAGTGTTTTCAAGGTTTATCCATGTCGTAGCATATATCAGTATTTCATTCCTTTTATGGCTGAATACTATTCCATTATATGGCTATGCCACATTTTATTTATTCTTCAGCTGATGGACATTGGAGTTGTTTCCACTCTTTGTCTACCATGAATAATGTTGCTACGAACATCCTTGTACAAGTTTCTTTTATAAACATATGTTCTCAATTATCTTGAGTATATATCTAGAAGTGGAATATTATGCATTATAAATATATATAACTTGTATTTATCTTTTTGAGGAACTGCCAAACTTTTCCCCAGTGGCTACTCCATTTTACATTCCCACCAGCAATTTATGAGGGCAGGGCATTTTCCTAGAGATTAGATAATCACAAATGAAGGACGTTGTCCTCTGTAGACTGCCAAGGTCAAAAGAGAGAGGAAAGAGATGCTTCATTAGAAAGAAAATGTTTTATTAGGGGAATAAATGGCTCACAAAGTCCTGCTGACTCACTTTCACCCAGCTTTACCATGGTGTTGCTTAATTCACATTTTGACCGTGTGTTCAATCTTAACATGAATAATCCGGTCTCTGGGATGTCTTTTCCCTGGCAGTATAAGCACCTTTGAGACATCATTTAATACATGTAATTTCCTATTCAGTGGGGAGAAATAGCTCTTGCTCTGCCCCATTAGCTTTATTTCTGGAAATAAGCTTTTCAAAAAGTAGAAAGTACAGTCTTGCTTTAAACCACCAAGCTGCCTGAATGAATTTCATCCATTATTTCAGTCTTCACTTTAATTTTGACTAAGGCAAATTTTATACGTCAAAAGACTCTTGGAAGTTGAGAAAGCATACTGTGTGGTTGTGAATGTGTGTGTGTGTGTATACATGCCACACAATGAAGGGCACATGCTGCCAATCAGTAATTTTCAATTAACAGGAGGCCACTTCCTACATGGTCTCTGGTATCCGGAACCAACCACCACACTGGCAGATTCCGAGTTGCAATACCTCCTCGGAAGAGAGCGGCATAGACAGATCAAGGATTCTGAATCTGTGGGTATATGTATGTATCTTATGAGTGGAGTAACAATAACTAGAAGAAATACATTTGCAAATGAAAGTGAACCTACATTTACCTCACTAAAACTGTTTCTCTCTCTCTCTCTCTCTCTCTCACACACACACACACACACACACACACACACACATATAAGATCTCTTTATTCATGTACTCATATTCTCCAAAAGAATCAGCTCAAGGCCACAAACAATAAAATTTCTTCTTCTGTTCCT
>NW_007733546.1:17128-17656 GCF_000696425.1 Galeopterus variegatus
ATCAAAGATCTCTTTATTCATGTACTCATATTCTCCAAAAGAATCAGCTCAAGGCCACAAACAATAAAATTTCTTCTTCTGTTCCTAAACTCCTGTCCTGACTCCAACTCCACACCCTAAATAAATAGGTAAGCCTTTGCCCCATGCCCTAAGGGGCAATCTTCCCAGGCCTTGTCCCTTCAGAAAGCCCATTTCCAAGCAGAGTTCCTTCCATCTCCTAACTCTTCTCAGGCCACAGAATTCCTCTCCAAAGACAGGTATCCTCAGTGGTTCTGTTGATTGCCACAGCTGCACTTGCAGAGAAAGAAGGGACGAGAGATGGGGGATGGGGAGCTCTCACAAGCTGGGACACGAGGTAGCAGGTGAGGCAGACTGTCAATCAGCTGTCACTCATAACGGATGCTGTCCATCCCGAGGCTGTGGGGAAGTGTTCTCAGTGCTGTTTAAGGACAGCTCCTTTCCAGTGTGCCAGCCGAGGTGAAGGCTTCCTGTGGTGAGCCCTGACATGCAAAGGGAAAACAGTAGCTA
>NW_007733546.1:17671-18612 GCF_000696425.1 Galeopterus variegatus
AGCAAGCAAGAAACTAATAAAATAAATATGTATAATAGAATATAAAATGCTTGAGTTGCCAATAGGAAAGTGTTGTGATGAGGTCCTTAAAGTCAGAAAAAGCAGAGACTAACCAAGCAGACATTTTCTAGCCAACCCTGTCCTCTAACTCAACAGATAGGAAGAGATGAAGTTCACTATCCCCTTGAGAGTCCCCTGGCATTGTAGCTTTGGCTTTTCCTCTTCACAGATGAGGAATCATATGCCCTAACTCCCACACAGCAGGCAGAGGATCAGAGCTGAGGGAAATGCCCACCAGACCCTGGTTAGTCACTGCCTGCAGTGACAGCCTCCTGTAGATGTAAGCTTTTACAACTGGCTTTCCAGTAATTAAGACAGCATGGTATTGATGAAAGAATAGACAAAGAAATTAACAGAACAGAATAGAGAGCCCAGAAATTGATCCACACAGTCAACTGATTTTTGACAAAGCGACAAAGGCAATACAATGGAGAAAGGACAGTCTTTTCAACAAATGGTGCTTGAGTGACTGGCCATACACACACACACACACACACACACACACACACACACGAGACTATACAAAGACCTTACACCTTTCCCAAAAAATTAACTCAAAATAGATCGAAGACCTAAATGTAAAATGTATACCTTGTAACAACTAGAAAGAAACAAACAATAATTGAGTGACTACTAGGTGCCAGGTGTTATGTTAGTGCTTTTCATAGCTTATCTCCTTAATCCTGAACTCTGTACAACAGGTATGATTATTCCCAACTTACAAACAATATATATATATATATATTTTTTTTTACCGGTAGTAAAGCATAATTCTTCTACATTACCCCTATACCACTGGAACTAGAGCCTCACTTTCCCGTCAAAAGGAGAGGAGCCTGGGAAAAATTCTCTCCCTTCTCTTTGTCTGGGGGCAGTGAACT
>NW_007733546.1:19239-21386 GCF_000696425.1 Galeopterus variegatus
TCAAAAGGAGAGGAGCCTGGGAAAAATTCTCTCCCTTCTCTTTGTCTGGGGGCAGTGAACTTGAATTCACCCACCTTCATCCTTTCCAGATGCCAGAGGGAGAAGCCTTACAAGGCAGAGGGTCTCCCTGTGACCCATCCCTTCTCGTCCATGTGCTTTACCTCCTTGCAGGGCAAGCTATAAAGTTGGGCTGAGTAGAAGGTGAATTTCATTGCAAAGTTTACACAGACTCTGCTGACAAGTTCATGAAAACATGCACAGATGGCTTAAAGAATATGTCATGCATCACTGATGCATACAGCATATCCTGTATTGGAAGTGATACTTTTCCATTGGTGGTAACCCCTCTTTTCACCTAGGAGCGCAATGAACAGCTAAAATCAGATGATATTTATATGTGGAATATGCAACATATTGTGTCCTTTTGCTCAGTGACCCATGCACGAACCAAATGGTACCAAGACTAGAAATCAACATCAAATTGTTCAGATAAATTCCACTTAAAGAGTGGTGGCTTGGGAAAGTGCTCAGCCAGAAAGAATTCTCCCAAAATTTATTTACTGTGAAGTACAAGGGAGTATTTTAACTTTGGTTTGAAATGACCTCTGATGAAAGTACAGGAAAGGTGATGAACCATCAACCTCTGAGCAATGGTTCTGATCCATTTTAGTGCATCCCTTTCCCTCTCTCTCGTTACCTTCCCGTTTTACTCACTGAAGAGGTTCTCATATGAGAGCTAAGAAAGCCAACCTATATAAAATTCAGTGGAAACTGAGTGTTAGCAACTTGTGGAGGGAAATCCATATTTAAACTGAGCGATTACCTCCTAAAAATTAACTGGGGCCAACTCTGAGCACTACTACAAAGGTACTTAAAAAGTTCATGGAAAAATAGAATTAAAAGATCATATGAACCTTTCCATGAACATTTTGAAGTACCCACATATAAGTTCTAAAATCACCAGCATCCCCTTTCTTTGTCCCTCCACTCAATTCCTTCTCAAACTTTAGTCTCTCCCCTACCCCATATTTATTACTTAATAAAACTGCTTGCAAGAAAGAAAACAATTATGGTTAGAGTGTGGTGTTATAACACCAAGGGCAAGGGTTCAGATCCCTGTACCAGCCAGCCACCAAACAAAAGAAAAGAATCTTAGGTTAGTCATTCACACTTTAGTGTGAATTAAAAACACTGTGTCAACTCTCACAGGAATGAGGATTTCAAGCCATAGCTCTAACTGTGAAACGGCTGTCTTTGAACCCTTTTAAGGATATTTCATGGAACAGCTAAATACAGGGAAAAGGAGAGGAACTGTCCAATGTGCATAAAGGCAGCCTTAAGTCCAGTCTTGAGAAATGAGAGCCTTCAGCTGCCACTTTGAATTGCAAGTGAATTCAGATTAATTCCCAGACAATAAGTGAGAGTTACAATTTATCCTTTCAGGGATTCATTCTCAATGCTCACAAAACAGATCAATCTCGGAGGCATGTGTCAGCCCTGCAGGATCCATTCTCACTTGACACCTTCTCCCTACCAGATTTTATTTAAAAAGGCACAACACAAGTTGCTTAAGCCAAATGTGGCCATAAGTCCTTCAACAAATGTTCAGTGAGCACAACCCTCGGAGCAGAAAGTTGATAGCACTCCGACACATGGCTGGTCCCCCGAGGCCTTCACTTCTCTCAGCCGGAAGAACTTCGAAACTCTGAGCCAGTGGAAAATTCAGTCTGTTCCAAGCAAGAGACACAAGTGTGCTCCTAAAATGAGTACCGGCATTTGGAAATGCCTCAGGGCACTATAAATATAATCTTTCTTAGGTGAGAGTGTGTGTCAGGGAGAGAAAGAGATGGGGGGGNCAAATATCTGTGCCATCAGCAGTGTATGAGAATTTCTATTTTTTTTATAGTGTTGCCAACCATTGTCGATTTTTCAAATATGAGAGTGCTTCAAAAAGTTCATTGAAAAATAGAATTAAAAGAGAATATAAAGGGCGGCCCGGTGGCGCACTGCTACAGTGCGCCGCTTGGGAGCGTGGCGGCGCTCCCGTTGAGGGTTCGGATCCCACATACAGACCGGTTCCCGCTCACTGGCTGAGCGAGGTGGGGGCGCAGCACCGAGCGTTGTGATCCCGCTGGTGGTCGCCCTTC
>NW_007733546.1:21396-28782 GCF_000696425.1 Galeopterus variegatus
TGTGTGTGTGTGTGTGTGTGTGTGTGTGTGATGACAGAAAGGGAGTCAGAGCAGGCCCAGGGCCAACAAGTATCAGTGTCAAGAATGCAAGGCCAGGCGTAGAGAAGAATGTCCACCATGTGCCCAGTGACTAAATTCAGAATTTTTTACTG
This sequence comes from Galeopterus variegatus, assembly GCF_000696425.1. Taxonomy (NCBI): domain Eukaryota; kingdom Metazoa; phylum Chordata; class Mammalia; order Dermoptera; family Cynocephalidae; genus Galeopterus; species Galeopterus variegatus. The sequence continues at coordinate 21,549 of NW_007733546.1, forward strand.
CTTCCTCCCCAGAGAATCAGGGGGGAAGGAATTAGAGAAAAACCAAAGAAAAAAATGAGAGAGAGAGAGAGAAGCAGAGATAAACTCAGAGGGAGAGAGAGAGAAATAAGGGGAGTGAGGAACAGGAAGTGGGAACCTTTCTGGACTTGGTTCAAGAGTCCCAGACTGAGATGAACCATCAGAATGAGGAGCTACTGACAATCACAGGTTCCTCTGCCAATTACAAGTGATTCGTTTCTGCATTTCGTGAATTTTGCCAGTCATCAAGTCCCATGTCCAAATGACCCCACCCCTCCCATAATGCAGTGCCAAGGCTAATCCACCATCCATGGGGCATTCTGTTTCCTGCCAGACAGATGAGCTTATTGGGGTTTGTCTCACTCAGCCCCTTCTGGGTCTCGGGCACATACTGGCTAGCCTCTGTGGCAGAGGAACAGAATGAAGGGACGTGAACTGACCCTGGGGGTGGGGGTGGGTAGGAGGGTAGGAAGGTGGTGTGTGTGTGACCTTCATTCAACCAGCTGAGCTGACCAGCCAGACTGAGGCAACATAGCCCCAGGGCAGAGGCTCTTAATCTTTTATGTGTGATGGCTCCCTTTGGCAGGGTGGTAAAGCCTATGGATCTCTGCTCAGAGTAATGTTTTTAAAGCATAAAATAAAATACATAAAACTATAAAGGAAATCAATTAGATTGTTATAGTTATCAAATATTTTAATAATATGATATTTGTACCCTTTATCAATGCTTTAAAAATAAGATCTGGTGAAGGGTCAAATAACTACCTTCCCCTCCTACACTGTTGGTAGGACTGTAAAATGGTGCAGCCATTGTGGAAAATGGAATGGAGGTTCCTCAAACAACTACAGATAGATCTACCGTATGACCCAGCAATCCCACTGCTGGGTATATGCCCAAAGGAATGGAAATCATCATGTTGAAGGGATACCTGCACTCCCATTTTTATTGAAGCTCTATTTACAATAGCCAAGAGTTGGAACCAACCTAAATGCCCATTGTCCAATGAGCGGATAAGGAAAATGTGCTATATTTATACCATGGAATATTACTCTGCCATAAAAAAGCATGAAATCCTGACATTTGCAGCAACGTGGATGAACTTAGAGAAAATTATGCTGAGTGACAAAGTCACAGGTGCTGCTCATACCACTGGAGTTTGTTGCCTACATTCTCAACAGGAGCAAAAGCTAGATTTCAATGAGAGGTTAGGTCAAATAAAGATGCAGTTTTTTCCCATCCAAATGTATGAATCACAGTAAAGGAAATACAGGGAAGGGGGTCACAACAACAGGAACTGTGAGAACAAAACAACATCTGAATAAGAGAAAAAAATGGCTGCTGTCTCTTCTCTGTACCAGGCCCTGGGCAAAGTGCTTTCCATGCATCTTTTACGCTGAGAAAGGCATCATTTGCCCATGTTACAGATGAGGAAACTGAGGCTTAGGGATATTAGGGCACTTGTCAAGGATCACAGCTGATGGGCAGAGCCAAGAATGAAAGTCAAGGCTGTCTGACACCAGAGTCCACACTCACTGTGTCTCCCTGAGAGTGAGGAAGTGAGTGTGTTCATGTGTGTAAGAGAGAGGGAGAAGAGAGCCCAGAAGTGTCGTTTCCTTTTTCTCATTAATGCCAGAAGAATTGGCTAGTTTGAACAACAGTCCACCTATCTTGAATGTCCATTTCCCTCTTATAATGTTTGCTCAATCCTTTTCAGTTCAAAGACGATTCTGCTTCATTTATTCAATATATGTTGGGTACTAACTATGTGTACTGACAATAAAAATTTAAGGACAAATACATTCCCTAACTTTTAGGAAGCTTATAGCTTATTGGAGAAAACAGGTACATTATAATATGTAGCAATTAGGAGTCAAAATATACAATAAGGAGAATTTATTGACTCACATAACGAAAAAGTCCAGAGGTAGGGTAGCCTTCAGGTGTGGTTTGATCAGGGATCCATCAGCAGTGTGCTAGAAAGTGTGTAACCACAAACAGACTCTCTTGAGAAAAGAAAGGCTTGATTTGTAGTGGCTGCCAATTTCCATGATGCAAATACTCCCACCATGGCCTACTTCAAGCTACCATCATGAAGTCACTGAAGATAGAACTGGGAAGAGAGGTACATGATCATTTCTCATCTAGCTCCAGCCCACTATTACCATGCTCATTTCTCCCCAGTCCTCTCAGTTCTTCCATCCTCTGTGTGCTGGTTTTGTCCTAATGATGTAACCAGCAACTGCGACTATATGCTTTCTCGCTAGTGTCTAGCAGAAGAGAGTGAGCTTCTCTTCCATCAACCATCAAAACAAATTCCTGAGCTCTCCTGAAATAATCACTGTGTCTAAGGAATATCATTGCTAACTGGCTTAGCCTTAGGCCACCTGTTCAAATAAGCAATAGTAACTGTCTCCCAAGGCTCTTCATTTCACCTGCCAAGTGCTCTTTCTTGGGCAGAATTAGCACCAAAAATCTATCCTCTAAATGGTAAAAGATCAGCAAGACAAGAAAATAACTTATTCAGATTTGCCCATCGTTGTCCCGCACTGTCCAGATCTTCCCATCAGGTCTGAGACCTTCATCCCCAACCACCTCCCCCCACCCCCGAATGGCTCACTGAGTTCCTCCCCAGGCATTGCCCTGGCCAAAAGGAGCTAGCCAAAAGCTCCTCTTGGGAGGAAAGTGTCACCGATGGTCAATGGGTGAGTACAAAAGCCTGTCCCCAGCCTAAGTCAGACATCTCTGAAGGGTCATCCCAGTTCCAGACTCACAAGGGGGGACCTGGTCAGGTCTCTGTTGCAGTCACATGGTAGGTGCTAGGGGTCAAATATGTCCCCCGAAAGTTCATGGACTGGTAACTTGACCCCCACTGTAACAATGTTGAGGATGAGAAACTCCAATTATGGTAATTGAAAGGTGGGCCTTTAAGAAATGATTAGATTGTAAAGACTGTGCCCTCATGAATGGATTGATCCATCCATGGAGTAGTGGATGTGGTTCCGATGGCTTTATACGGAGGGCAAATGAGAAAGTTAGCTCTCACTCTTGCCCATCACCAGATGTGTTCCCTGGACCTTGGACTTCCCAGCCTCCAAACTGTGAGAAATAAATTTTGTTTCTTTATAAATACCCAGTTTCAGGTATTCTGTTATAAGCAACAGAAATGGACTAATACAACAGGTTAATTTTTATCTCTGTCCCATCAGGCTTCTCTCTCTCCCTTACATTGTTTCTGTGATCCTTCCCCACTAAACCTACTGCTTGCAAATCTCAGGGTCTGTTTCTACAGAATCCTATCCACATGCCCATTCCTGAATGAGTCACTGGGTGTTCTAGACAAATCAGGGCCTATCCTGAAGCTGGGGATGGGGTCAGTCACACCCATCCCATGGCTGCCCCACAGTGGGGGAGGGTTGGAATGGATTTCAAGATATTGCTGCACTGTCTGCTACACACAGTAATATGCTAAGTGTTGTAAAAGACATATGAGCAATATCACAGTCCAGTGACTGATGCACTGCAGCTGCAGAGAAAGAAAAAAAGCAATCCCCAACATCCAGAAATAATCACAACTAGACCTCAATATTATTACAAGTTGGTCTGACACTCACAGCCAGACCATTTTGTTCTCCTGTTGGACATAAACAATCTCACCAACCTCAGACAAGCTTACTATGAACCATGACAAAAATGAAACAAAACAAGGTCACTGTACAATTTTTTGTCTATGCACAGATGAAAACAAGGTTACTGTGCCACCCATAAAATAACCATAGAATTGATAGAATTACCTGATTCTCCGATGGTATCCAGTCTAGAGCAAATCCTTGATTTCTTATACCCTCCCCAAATCACCAGACCTAAAACCCAAGTCTTATAATAGGCTCTTTCTAACACTGTTACTGAGACAGTGTCTGTATAGGGTATGTTCTCCCTTGATCAACAAGTAATAAACCCAATTTGTTTGATTATTAGTGTGTTGCTAGTGGTCTTTGGCTGAAGGGCACTGACGTTCCTCAGTAAGTATTTGTGCTGTGACTAACGGGGTCTGTAGAAGACTGCACTGATCTTTCAGGGAAGCCTTAACAAAGGGCCCTTGAGATGATTCTTGAAGGGTGACTGGGCTTTTCAAGGAAAGCAGGGTCAGAGAGCAGTCATTCCAGGCAATGGAAGCAGCATGTGCAAAGGTCAACATCACAAAAATGAAGGATAAGAAGTCCGGGTGGGGGGGGATGTGGAGTGGACTGGAAGGATGCTGGGACCAAATGTGGAGATGTTTGTAGGTCACACTTAACCCTGCAGGCAAAGAGGGCAGAGAAGTAAGAGACAGAGCTCTAAGCTTAAAGTCTTCTTGCAAAGAGAATTCCAAGAGTAGTCACAACTATTTTTCTTCCTAACCCTTTTTGTGGGGGTGGGGGTGCAGAGGGACAAGGAGAGACACTTGCTTTTATTCAATCAAAACTGCATATTTTGAGTTCTTTCAGTTTTCCTAACCTTAAGTTTAAGGCACATGCCTACCAACACTGAGCCCTTTACTCCCTGGATATGTGAATTCTGAGAAGATATCATGACCTTCTCCAAACGTTTGATAACTTGCCCTTCACTGTATAGTTCCTCTTTGCTTGTCAGAATCAAGAGCAGTTTAGTTAGTCACTTCCTCTGTAATTCATAACTAAATAACTTATCATATGTTCTTCTTTAAGCAAACGAGACTTCCAATGTCCTGATAGAGAATGCCAATGTCTTCCCACTTCCTCCCAGGAAAGGATTGATTGAAATCTTGGAGTTAGAGGAGGCTTGAGGCAGTCTTTGTTCTGGACCTTGGCCTGGTCGTGTGTGTGTGTGTGTGTGTGTGTGTGTGTGTGTGTGTGTGTGTGTGTGTGTGTGTGTGTGTGTGTGTGTGTGTGAGAGAGAGAGAGAGAGAGAGAGAGAATCTTTGATTCTCTGTTTGTGACCCCCCAAGCTGACATTCTTCCTTGGGAGGTTGGAAGGGATCTAGGAGCTCCCAGGAGGTACAAATCTTGAGAGCTCTCCCTCTGCATTTAAGTCTTGCTTGTATTACACAAAACCTTGCTGCCTTAATTGTCCCTACCGCTCCCATGGAGTTCCTCTTTCCCTTTTTCCTGCTGTCTGTCATGTCCTGCCACTGAGCACTACACATTTCATATTGTCTTGTCTTGCCAGTTGGTTTTGTGAGTACTGTATAAGTGTTTGCTAATTACAGATCTTTTGCAAATAACATATATTTGTACAGTATCTGATAAAGCTGAAGTAGACTGAAATACCCCCACCATTATAAATCCTCCCTAGTGCCACCCCAGACTACCCTTATAGAGAATTTGGGGGGGAGGGAAGGACAGAATTTTGTGCATATTTGTGACATACATGTTTTCTACTTTTACAACATATATGTATCAATAAATTATATAAGCATTATTTTGTGCTTTTAAACACAAGTAGCATCAAAATGTTGTATCATTTTATGATGTGCTTTTGTCACTCAATATTGTGTTTTGAGATCCAGCTTTGCTGTTAATATATGTGAACCTCTTAGAACAGTGCCAGTAAACACCACTTTATTAGCTATTATTATTATTTTTATTAATATTAATATATGAATTTAGGTCATTCCTTGTAATTACCTTATAGTAATCTATCATTTATCTTTCTACATTTTATTTATCCATCCCCCTATTGATGGATATTTAGGTTGTTACCAATTTTTTGCAATTATAAATAGTACCCCAAAGAATATCCTTAAACATGTCATGTTAATGTGTTCAAGAGTTGGTATTTACTTAAAAGTGGACTTGCTGGGTTGTAAGAAGAATGTATTTTAGGTTTTGCTAGCTATTGTCAAATTGCTCCCTCAAATATCTGTGCCATCAGCAGTGTATGAGAATTTCTATTTTTTTATAGTGTTGCCAACCACTGTCGATTTTTCAAATATGAGAGTGCTTCAAAAAGTTCATTGAAAAATAGAATTAAAAGAGAATATAAATCTTTCCATGAACTTTTTGAAGTAACCTCATATTTGTGGGTGCAAAGTGATAACCTTGTTTTAACTTACATTTTTCTGTTCACTAATATGTGAAATTGGATGCTGTTTTTCTACCTTTATTGCCCATTATACACTGGGCCTTAATTTTTTCTGGGGTCACAGACTCCTTTGATAATTTTTTTTCAGAAAAATGCACATATACACACACATTGCATTTTATATACTTATTGAGGGGCTTTATAGAACCCCTAAAGACCATCCAGGAGCCCCTCAGAACAGAGACTCCCGAGTTTTTAGTGGACATAAAAACCTCCTAGGAAGTCTGTTAAAATGCAGTTCCCCAGGATCCATCTTGGGGGCCCCTGGACTCAGGGAGTCCAAGGCAGGGAGCAAAGAGCTGGTTCAGGTGATAATTTTAAGAAAGACATCCTTATGCATTCCTGGACTCCCAGTAAGAACTCTTATCTCTACTTTCCAAAACTTTCCCTTATTCCACAGAAATGAAACAAGGATAAAATCATCAAGTTTGATATAAAAAAAGTCGTAACTTGCCTTCAAACTGTTGCTGTATCTACTCTTACATCCAGGGTTACTACAGCAGATACACCTTGTGCCTCTCACCTCCTCAGCTGGGAGGGTCAGTGAGAAGATGAATAAACAGGGTGGCATGTGGGCCGGCCCGGTGGCGCACTGGAGAGTGCACCGCTTGGGAGCGCGGCCGCACTCCCACCGAGGGTTTGGATCCCATGTGGAGACCGGTTCCCACTCACTGGCTGAGCGCAGTGCGGGCGCAACACCGAGGGTTGTGATCCCGTTACCGGTCAGTAAAAAAGACAAAAAGGAAAAAAAATAAAAATAAAAAATAAAAAAAAAACAGGGTGGCATGTGATACAAAGAAAAACCCAAGGAAAGGGAAAAAATTAGGAAATTCTAAGCTATGCAGAAAATGCTACATAAAAAGCATCGTCCTACTAAATATGAACAGCTTGTGTTTGGAAAGGCTTGTGTTTCTAATTTTATTACATGAGCAGGCTCATTTTTTTTCCTCTGTCAGATACTTTAAAGATTCTCTTGTGAAAAGAAGGAAATAAATTTAGTTTCCTCTCAGATCCAAATTCACATAAATGACTCTGTTGTAAGATGAATAAAATTGATTGCTTCAATTACAAATAAGATTTTTTTTTTTTTTTTTTTTTTTTTTTTTTTTTTTTTTT
>NW_007733546.1:30294-31413 GCF_000696425.1 Galeopterus variegatus
GTGTGTGTGTGTGTGCCTTGTAAAATTTCTGGCACTCAATGTAAGTACTTTTTGTATTGAATGAATGAATTGCTACAAACAGAGAAAAACAACATACACACACACAAATAAATTAGCAGTTTTACAGGATTCAAGTCACAAAGAGCATTTGGGCAGTGGGGGTACTTCTGCCACCACCCTCATTCCTGCCTCTGTTATTTAGGATATAGACACAATTGCAGTAATGAAGATGGAATAACCATAACCTAAACAAAACAGAAGTTTATTTCTCTCTCATGTAACATGGCTGCTCCATCGCTTCACAAACCTAAGTTCCTTCCACCTTTCTTCATCTGCCTGGTCCATGTAGCTCACCACCATTCTATCTGCATCCCAGCTGATAGAACAGGGAAAGGAAAGAGAGCGCATCTTCCCTTTCAAGGCTGCATCTCTTCTCTTCACAGACTTTTGGCCAGGACTGAGTCACAAGACCACATCTAGCTGCAAGGGAGTCTGGGAAACATAGTCTTTATTCTGAGTAGCCATAGGTCCAACTGAAAACCAGGGTTTTCAAACAAAAAAGAAGGAAGAAACAAATACTGAGACAACTAGCTATCTCTGCCACACTGTCTAGCATAAAAAATAAAAATAAATAAAAATGTGGATTTCCCAGAATCACTAGAAAAATTCCCAGTGGACTCAGAAGTAGTTGGTACTTATCTGGTCTGACAAGTATACCAATCTACTATGCAGATGTTCATTCTGGAAAAAGACAGTGCCCAACTTCTTATATTTGCCTTTTAAACAACTTGCACTTTCATTCATTGATCTCTGATATACTTAGATCTTCTTTCCTACAACAGATTTAGGTTTTCATACTGCAGGAAAAATTTTGGTTTTTGATCTATATGTGAATAAATGCCCACTTTGATTACAATACATACAAGGCTAGAAGATGAATGTATTAATATGAAATCAGGGATCTGCCTGCATTCAGCTTGGGAAATATGAATAGAAAGCCAATGACTCTTCCCAGAGTGGGAGAAGTTATGAACAATCAGATAACCTAACAGTGATAATAATTAAAGCAACCATAAAGTAGTTAAAATCTATGGAGGACTTACTTTGCGCCAAACACTT
>NW_007733546.1:32045-43065 GCF_000696425.1 Galeopterus variegatus
TAATTAAAGCAACCATAAAGTAGTTAAAATCTATGGAGGACTTACTTTGCGCCAAACACTTTACCTGCATAACTTCATTAGGAATGTTAAGAAAAAAAAAATGGAGGAAGTGCCCCAGGCTCTCCCAAGCCAAGGCAGTAGGGGGACCAAGTGCCTTGGCCACACCACACCACACACCCCCACCCCGCAGCACCAACAACCAGCCAGCAATGACCACCGAGTGACTGCAGTTAGTGCCCCAGGCTCCAGAGCTGGTACAGTGGAGGGGTGAGGGCTTCAGCCACACCCCTTTGACATTTGCACCCAGCCCAGCAATGACCAAGCCACCACTGGAAGCCCCCTGGTCTCCCCTGCAGGAATGAGGGGGGTGCCACAGGCCTCAACCCCACCCCTCCTCCTTCCTCCTTTTCCCACCCTATTTCCTTCTCCTTTCCCTTCTCCCTTTCCCCCTCAACTGCTCCGCAACATTATAGAATTTTTTTTAAATAGTAATATTAATAAATAAATAAACTTAACAGTTAAAAAAAATGGAGGAGGGATATACTATTACTATCCCCATTCGCAGATGAGGAAACTGGGCTTTGGAAAAAGTTAAGCAATTTGCCCAAGACTGCACATTTACCAAGTGGCAAAGTCAAGACTTTAACTCAAGAATCTGATTCTAGAGTTTGAACCTGAAACCACTGGCATATATTGACGTGCTGTTGGAATGGAGGACTGTGAGGAAGCCCCATGCACCCTTCCCGCCCACCATCACATGCATAGACCCAGTCCTGTTGTTCTCTGTATCCAAGAGTATTGGCATGGGAGACCTAAGCAAAAGCATAAAGGTTTCAGCCATCAGTACTTAAGAAGTGATCTTAGGAAATGCATTTAAAGTCTCCACATAGCTTTTGTACAATGAAGAAATTCAGAAATCCTTTAGATATATTCAAATATAGTTCTGTTTGATGACAATTTTAGTGATTATTAATGTTCACAAAATCTAAACTACTCCAGTTGTCAGATTTACAAATTACTCTTTTACAGTATTTAATGCTATTATAACTCATCACATAATAATTTAAGTCTACCTCGCCAGCAGAAAGTGGACTGCAGGAAGGTATGTTTGGCTTTAGTCCCAAATTAGAAACAGAATAGGTGACCAATAATTATTTTTTAAGCAAATCAATGTTTTCCTTCAACATATCCCTCTAGAATTATTTGCAACCTATTAGAAATGCTTAATATAAATAATCATAGTATTAGATGTTGCTGTGCTTCAAAATTTGATACTAAGAACGTGCACTATAAAAAGTTTTGCTTAATCCATGTTAACTTATCACAGGAATTTAATATCCCACTGACTTGTGTTCCCTGTGGGATTTCATTTCTATTAATAAGCTTGTTTACTGACTACCCTGTGCCCCCAACATTTTGTGTGGTTGGTTTTAAACTTGACACCAGTGGCCATGAAGGAGTCAAGTCATTAAGATCTCAATGCTTCAGAACATGGTAATTAAGATCCAAGTAAAATGACCCCAGGACACATCCACCCTTAATAAATCCATTCTTGAAAAGAAATCCCTTCTCCCTGAGAAGTATAATTAATATAACATGGAATCTAAAAATATATGGCATCTTCTCCCCAGAAATTCCAGGTGAAAACTTCAGGACTCCTTTTATCCTAAAATTCTGACTCTTCTTCACATAGGCAGACAAGATTTCTGCTCAATTTACACAGATGCTTAATGGGCCAAATGCCTGTTGAAAACCAAAATGACTTTTACCTCCTCAGGGTTTTTTTTAATGGTTGCTTTCTCAAATTCATGTTTGTTTTATTGCTTCCTTTTTTGAGCAAGCCCTCTCTTCACACTTATCTTTCAATCCAGTCTTTTAGCAGCATGATTGTAAAGAGCTAAGAATTTTCCAAAGTGAGAACTGGCCTAGGGCTTACATACCTCGATACTTTTTATATCTGGTGGGAGCCATTAGTCTCAAGAGGATAACAGCACCCCAGGGTCTTTCTAAGGATGTATGGAGGGCTCCTCACAGAACAGAATGTTCACTGGAAGAAGATATACAGATCGGCTAGCTGGTTTTCTTCCAAGAACTTTCCTCCCCTCCCCAACTTTTTATTTTGAAAATTTTCAAACATACAGAAAGTTGAAAATAGAGTTCAATGAACATACATAAACCTTTCATATAGATTAAACCAGTTGTTAACATTTTTCATGTTTCAAAGAACACTTGCTATCTCTTTACATATCTGTATCTATAGATTTATATAGATGTGCACATTTATATATTTTTTATTGAACTATTTGAAAGTAAGTTGCAGAATCACAATACTGCTCCCCTAAGTACTTACTCTTACATGTCCTAAAACTCCAATGATGTTTTCCTACGTAGCCACAATATCATTGTCATATCCAAGAAATCTACCATTGATTCAACATTATTTAATATTACAATCTGTAATCATATTTCCCCCATTGTCCCACAATGTGTTGTATAATTGTTCTTTGCGGGGACAGGGAGGGTTATCCACAGTTATTCAAGGTTCATGCATTGCATTTACATATCACGTATGTTTAATCTATTTTAATCTAATTCTACCTACCTCCAGCCCTGCTTTTTTTTTGTTTTGCATTGTTTTTCAAGTTTTCTAAAGAGTCCAGGGTAGTTGTCTTATAGGATCTGCCATATTCTGGGATTATCAGAATGATTCCTTGTGATTCAATTCTTCTGAAGCCATTTTGGCAAGAATGATTCATTGGGATGCTGTTCTCATGAACTTTGACCAAACTTAAGAACAAGGATTTTTAGAAGCCTGAGTGATCATATTCAAAGGAATGGGGGGGGGGGGGGGGAGTCATTTTTTAAAATGGAAATTTAGTGGGCCGGCCCGTGGCTCACTCAGGAGAGTGCGGTACTGATAACACCAAGGCCACGGGCTCGGATCCCATATAGGGATGGCCAGTTCGTTCGCTGGTTGAGCGTGGTGCTGACAACACCAAGTCAAGGGTTAAGATCCTCTTACCGGTCATCTTTTAAAAAAAATTAAAATAAAATAAAATAAAATAGAAATTTAGTATACACTGCTTTTAATGGAAGGATGACATGTCCAAAGCAAAATGAAAAAATGAAGTGCCCAAGATTATTTATAACTTGTGTATGTTTGAAAGGGGCCCTTGTTATTTCAAATCTAACAACCTTTGTTGAATCATCAGAACTGAGATTTGGACAGGGTCAGCCTTGCATAGGGGATAATTACTAACTCGGTGCAATTTCAGGAATGCAGGAGGGCACTCTTCCCCACTCAGCTACACTGCCTGTATTGTGTGAGCAATGGCTCCCATCCATGATTATTAATCATCAGAGCTATTTTCTAATGAATATCTCTACTTGTCAGGCCTTGTGCTTACTGTTTTATTGATCTATTTCTTACAACAGCCTCGTGAGGTAAACAGTATTCCCATTTTGCAGGTGGGAAACGGAGGCTTAGCAATGTAACTTCCCCAAGAACCCAAGCAGCTAACTTGGGATTTGAACCAAAATCTGCCTCAATAACTGAAGTTTCTTAATTCCGTGCTCCATGTGGTTCTCTATTTCCCAGTCTCACCTCATGCCCCAAATGTCTTTCTCTTTTCTCTCTAGACTGTACATTGCCCTGGACATCTCAGAGCCCCATTCTATGTCAATAGGTCCTTCTAGAAATTATAACCATTATTACTTGTGCCATGTCTACTTTGTGCCAGGCACCTTGCTGAATGCTCTACTCACCAGACCTCATTTACTCTTCCCAGGACCCACATGAGAAAGGAGTGCATTAATAATGTCCTGTGGCCACTCGGCTAGTAAGTGGCACAGTAAGAATCTGAACCAGATCTGACTTCAAGTCTGAGCTCCTAAACAAGATACTTTTCAGTCAGGCCATAGGAATAATATGGCAGCCCCAGTCAGCACAGGGGCCAGACTCTGACTAGTAGTAACAAAGGCCAAAACATTAACTCATGAGGTTCTGAACTCCTCTGCCTCATGCTGCCAGGAGCACAACCCCAAAAGAGATGCCCAGACATCCCGCTAATGGGCCATTGACTCTTCCCTTCCTGTGAGCAAATCACTGCACAGAACTCCTCCCCCTCAGAAAAGGCATTGGTCCTCCTGTACTCAGAAAGAACCAGGAGCAAGACACCACTCAGAGGAAGAACATACACGCTGTCTATCAGTCCTTCTGCACAAACTCTTTTAAAAGATTGAGTTTAATGAAAGGAGATGTACATCCAAAATATGCACTCTTTTCTCTTCAAACCCCAGCCCTCCCACACTGCTGGACCCTTGTTTGAGTCCTTAATTGTATTCCCAATTGCCTTCTCGTGGATTTCACTCAATTATGCCCCACCTGGATTATTCCTGTGAACATACAGTAATTTGCCCATCTCTAAAATATAAACCTCCTGTCTCTTCCACACATCCTGTTCCAGTCTCCACCTCGTTTTCTGCTCCTTGTCAAAGCAAACAGTTGTCTCTATTTACTGCCTCCATTCTCTTTAATTAAAAAAAAATTTTTTTTCTCTGCAAACAGATTTTCACTTTAAACAAAAATCATATATTCTCTCTTCAGTCCTCTTTAGCCAAGTTTCCTTCCCTATCAGCCCATGAAGACTGGTTTCATCGAGGTTACTAATGGCCTCCATGTTTCCCAAATCTAAGGCTCACTCCCCTAGGTTGTTGTCTCTTAGACCATCTGCAGCGTTGAACAAAGGTGAGCATTAGCTCCTCTGCAAGGTCTCCATGACGCTCCTTTCTCCTGTCCTGCCTTCTACTTTTCTGCCTCCTTCTCCTTCACCTTTACTGTATCTGTCTTCTCTTCTTTTTCTCCAAATATTGAGAAAAAGAAGAGTGAGACTGGAAAGGAGGGAAAACAATGCAATGGTGCATTACTGAGCTTGTTTCCTCTTGGCATGGAACATGACTGATTGTGCCATCTCCCAGGAGCTTCTTCCAAGGGGCCACATGAATGATCGCATCTCAGGGCTGGCTGTCCAAGGAGAGGAAGATGGAAGGATTTATCAACAGGCTCCCACTCCTCATTGGTCAAAGGTTTATTCCATGGGGTGTTAATATCTCCTCACTTCCCAGATGTTTCAACATAGACAATGAGCAGGTCTCTTTCATAAGTGAGGAATCACCAAGATAGAAAATGATAGACACATGTGAAACAGGACTTTATCAGGTGACACCCACAGAAAGTAAGTAGGAGCCATCACAGAGCCAGCAACAGAAGCAGAACAAATACACAAGGGGCCCAAGTCAGGTGAGTCTCAGAGCACCTGGAGTAGCTCATAAGAGGTGTCTTATACAACATCCCTGTCCTCTCTGTACAACTCCAGAGGTGCCTTCCTGACAGTTCACATGAGTGTCTAACAGGCATCTTAAGCTTACCATGGCCAAAGGGGAACTTTTCTTCCACTTGCTTAGCTAAAAATTGAAGCACTACCATTAACTGGTTCCTCTCGTTTCCTCACCCCATTCATTGGTCAGCTCATGCTGTTGGCTCCAGCTACAAAATTTATCCCAAATCCATCTGTTTCTCTCCATCTACACTACAACCACCTAACTCCATCCACCACCATATCTTCAGTGGACTCTTTTTGACTTAACTGGCGCTTCGGCTCTTTACTCTTCCACAATACAATCTCCACACAGCTGCAGCCAGAGTGATCCTTTTTTCCCCCCACTATTTCACTATTTAAAATATTCAAACATAAACAAAAGTAGAAATAACAGTTTATCAAACCCCATATACCTACCATTAACAAATATAGCCAATTCTATTTCATCTCTACCTCTAATTTTGAGATAAATCTCAGATATCATATCGATTGGTCTGTAAATGATACAATTTTGCATAAGTCTACACCTCTTAAAGATAGGAACTAAAAAAAAAAATCAAGGAAAAGATCGATAAAAATTGCAAACAATTTTTAAAAAGCCATAACCACATAACATTACAGAGTGGTTATATTAGTCCATTTTGTGTTGCTATAACAAAATAAGTGCAACTGGGTAATTTACAAAGAAAATGAAGTGTATTTGCTTTCAGTTTCTAAGGCTGGGAAGTCCAAAGTCCATCTGGTGGTGGTGACAGTGACCCAGGAGTCACACATTGCAAGATGGTGGAAGCAGAGAGAGCAGAGAGAGAAAGAGACAGACTCTCCTCTTCTTTTTAAAGCCCTCAGAACCATGCCCCTGACCACCATTTTTAATCCACTCACTACTGCATGGTCCTACAATCCAATCACCTTCACAAGGCTCCACCTTTCAGTTACCATGATAGGATTTCCCACCTTCTTAACCATCACAGTGGGGGCTAAGTTTCTAATACATAAAACTTGGGGGACACAAGTCAAGCTTCAGGGAGTTTGGGGGCCATAATTCAATCCACTACAGTGGTCTTTTTAAAAAGTAAAGCAGGTCATTTCACTTCTTTGCTGAACATCTTCCAATGGCTTCCCACTGTGCTTTGAATAAAGCCAAACTCCTGAAGACCTGACCCCACACAGCCCCTGCCTATGTCTCTGGTCCATTCCCAGCCAGTGTCCCCTTGTCTACTGCACGCCAGCCACACTGGCCTTCTTTCTGTTCTTCAGATGCTCCAAGCTCATTCCTCCTGGGGAGCCCTCACTCTAACTGTTCTCTCTGCCTAGAACACTTATCCCTGTCATGTTCCTGTGCTTGGCTCCTTCTTGTCACTCAGATCTCAGCTTACATGAGGACAACTCTTATCACCTGTCTCAAGTAGCCAGCCAGCCATTACCACACTATCCCATTCTAATTCTTTCCATAGCCCTCTGCTCATGTCATTTCCAGTGTGTCCCTGGACAGGTTTACATTTATTGCCAGCATGACTATTAATCCATTCTCATCCACTCTTCAAAAGTGGGCAAAAAATTTTATGGTCACTCTACTTATAAGAATCTTATTTTTGTTTGTCTGACTTTCATCTGCTTATTGCCTATCTCCTCCTATGAGAATATAAACTCTTTGGAGGTTTCTCATCTGACTAGTTTTTCACTATATTCATGGGGTTTGGCTCATAGAAGATGCTTGATAGATATATGTGGAAGGAAGAAACGGGAGGGATGGAGGGAGGAAGTTAGGACTTAGGGAGGGAGGGAGGAAGGAAGGAAAGAAGGAAGGAAAGAACGGAGGTCTCTTCGGTTCCTGGTTTGGATCATCATTTGCATTTACACTAGGCTTCCATAATCTTCCATAAAAATTTCTGTTTTGCTTAATATAAATGAAATGGTTTCCTGTGACTTATAACCAAGCAATTCCTGACAGATGCTGATTTCTTTCAATAAATCATTCCTTTTCCTCTCCATATCATATATTATTTCTGTGAATTGTTTTCTTGAATAAGAAAAAAATATATATTATCAGCACAATCCTTCTAAAGAAAGCAAAATTTAAAAAACAAGTTTTCATTTGCTATAAGCCATTGATAAATCTGGAAATGCAAACAATAAATCCAAATAAAAGGTAATAATTTCTGCTCCAAAATCTGCAATACATATTAGTGACACCAGCAATAAAGCTTCCGGTCTTGATCATGCATGGACCCATTTTTACAAAAAACATTTCAGTGGAAGATATAAGTACACGTCAGATCAGTAATCCTTTGAAATAAAACCCAGATTTTTTTTAATTCAAGCATGTAAAGCATGTGTATTGCCATGGCCTTGAGGTCATTCCATTTCAGGAAATTCATGTTTTAAATAGTCATAGTCAAATAAGAGCCATTCTGTAAGGAAAAGAATGGTTGGGGTAATCATTCAAACAGAACAATCCAAAATTCAAACCTTGTTTTGTTTTGTTTTGAATGGGGGATGGTGGGGACTGGGAATAGTCTCTGAACTTCAGATAATACATAAAGACAGGAATGTCGATTC
The DNA here is from genome assembly GCF_000696425.1 of Galeopterus variegatus. Classification (NCBI taxonomy): domain Eukaryota; kingdom Metazoa; phylum Chordata; class Mammalia; order Dermoptera; family Cynocephalidae; genus Galeopterus; species Galeopterus variegatus. The sequence continues at coordinate 39,983 of NW_007733546.1, forward strand.
ATAGCACACAATATTGAGAAAAACTGATAAGTTCACTCCCCCAAGTTATGGTAACAGTCTTCGAACAAAGAATGAGGTACCAATTATGGAAGGAAATGAAGAAGTTTTACTGAAGAAATGTGCTCCATACCACTTCTACTCCAACCTCAGAGCTACCCTCTTTTTTCGACCTGTGATCTTATGATATGTATATTTTGGTTTTCATCCACAGTTCCTGGCTTGCTCCTTGCCTTCTGTCTTGGAGCTATAAAGAAATTCTCTGACCTACCTTTTCTGCTTGTAGGTGATAAGACCCTCATTTCAGAAGGGTCCCTGTCCCATACCCAGGAGGGACAAATGCTTTACAAAGGCCAAGAAGGACCTGAACAAATGGGCCTTGCTGGGTTCCCCCACCCCGTCTGTTAGTGTTAAATTGTACCCTTTTTGTCCAATCACAGTTCTACACGGTTGTCCATGATTTAATCATGCCTACATGAGGAAGCCTCCATTAAAACTCAAGAGCACAGGATTTAGAAAACTTCCAGACAGCTGAACACATGGATGTTACGGAAGGGTGGCATGCCCGAGGAGGGCATGGAAGCTCCACACCCCTTCCCCATACCTCACCTTGTGCATCTCTTTATCTGTATCGTTTGTAATAAACCAGCAACCATAAGTATGTGTTTCCCTGAGTTCTATGAGCCACTCTAGCAAACTAATTGAACTGAGGGAGGGGGTTGTGGGAACCCTGATTTATTGCTGGATGGTCAGAAGTTCCAGAGCCCTGGGCTTGAGACTGGCATCTGAAGTGGGGGCAGTCTTGGGGACTGAGCCCTCAACCTGTGGGATCTAACACTATTTCCAGGTAGATAGGGTCAGAATTGAATTGGAAAGCACACAGCTGGTGTCTGCTGGAGAACTGGTGGCTTGCTTGCCAGTGGAGTGAAATCCCCACACATTTGGTCACAGAAGTCAGTCTTCTGTGATGATAGTGAATGTTGCTGATTAAGAGTATAGGAAAAGTACTTTGCTTTTGTGTGTGTTTTTTGCTATACAACCCAAAAGGAAAGATGCATTTTAACAACCAAGAGAAAAGCAAAGGGCCTCAGTACCAGACACATATCACACTCTCTTTTAGGTAGCCCACTCCCATGAGGTACAAGTGCCATTTCTGTAAGGAAGACACTATAAATTAATTCATCCCATGAAAATGCATTGCTTTGAATTGTGCTAGCATTTGGGTATACAGCAATGAGTAAAACAGACAAAATCTTTGCCTTTGTGGGACTTAAAATCTTGCCAATCTTGTTAAGCCCCCAGAAATAACATTGCCCAAATAACAGCCTATGTCATTTTTCTATCAAGGAGGCAGCATTGCATTTGCCCTACAGTCAAAGGCCTGGTTCAATTCCTAGCTTTACAACTTAGTATCTGTGTGATCTCAGGCTAGTTACTTAATCTCCTTGTGCCTCAGTTTTGAAACCACAAAACTGGTTTTCACCGTCTCACTTCTTTGTACTAGCGTGTTGTTTTGCAGGAAACCCATTGAGTACACATAGGGAGGAAGGTTGTGACCTTGAGTATTACAGGAACAAAGTTCCCCACCAGCAGAACCAACAGCTTGGAAATTTAACTACAGGAGCCAATTCTGTAGCAAGAGGTCCTACAATAAGGAAGATCCAGTGCACTGACCAAACTCTGCCAATCGAAACTTCCTTGTTCCCCAAACCCTTAAAACATGCCCAGACCCTAGATTGGGGAGACAGACTTGAGCCTTGCTTCCCATCTCCCTGCCAGGTGACCTCACGATAAAGACTTTTCTTTTCTTAAAAATCAGTGCCACAGTACTGGCTACTATGTGCATCAGGCAGCAAGCCCTCACTCGGTAACAATTTCCTCTTCTGTAAAACTGGGATAATATTACCCTACCTCATAGGGCTGTGGGAGGATTAAATGAGATAAACAGTGTAAAGCAGTTAGATTAGGGCCTGACATAGATTAAGCAATATAAGAGAGTTTGCCATTTTTATTACTATTATTACAGCAAACCATAGGATTGGCTGAAAAGCCTTGTAATTGGAACACTTAATTAATAAATGTTATGCCCCCAAATATCTTTCAACAGTTTTCAGTAGCCAGGTCCTTTTTTCCCCAGACAGGAATTATGATGTTTCTTATCTGGAGAAACTGAATGGCTCCAGAGAAAAGACCTTCATAGAATGGAATTTGGGAGTTTCCCAGCATTGGAGCCAACTCTCTGCTAATCATCCTAAAACAACTACCCTGAGAGAGTAAGCCCTGCCAGGTATGAAGCATTCCCACTCTACTTTCTAGCAGCTCATGCTTTATTATGAATGAAGAGCTAAGGGTAATTGGACCTTTGATCATAAAGAGACACCATGAAAAACAAACAGATAGTGGCATCTCATAGGAAACAAAGAAAATATAGGTAAACTGAAGAGAGAGTGAAGCCCCTGAAAGATTAAGGAAGATCTTGCATATATAAAACAAGATTAAAGGGGCTGGCTGGTTAACTCAGTTGGTTAGAGCATGGTGTTAATAAGACCAAAGTCCAGGGTTTGATCTCTGTACTAGCCAGCCACCCCCAAAATAATAATAATAATAATTTTTTAAAAGAAGATTAAAATTCTATGAAAAAAAGAACAGAGAAAAAGAAATAGGTCTTTAAAAAATTAAAGACAAAATTGCTACGATTGAAAATTCAATAAACAGTTGGGAGATAAAGTAAAAAAGCATATATCAGTCAATCCTGTCCCCCTCCCTCAACACCAGGCTGTGCTATGAATTTTCCAAAGAGGTGAGAGTCATGTCTGTCAGAACACCTATTGGCTTACAGTCTTGTCACCACAGCCAAGGAAATTATCAATTTATTTGAATGGTCCTCGGGCCGAGCCCGTGGCGTACTCGGGAGAGTGCAGCGCTAGGAGCACAGCAGCTCTCCCGCCACGGGTTCAGATCCTATATAGGGATGACCGGTGTGCTCACTGGCTGAGCACGGTGCGGCCAGTCTCAAAAAGGACAAAAAAAATAAATAAATAAATAAATAAATATTTGAATGGTCCTTGTCAACACTGATCTGAGAA
>NW_007733546.1:43654-47829 GCF_000696425.1 Galeopterus variegatus
GCAGCGCTAGGAGCACAGCAGCTCTCCCGCCACGGGTTCAGATCCTATATAGGGATGACCGGTGTGCTCACTGGCTGAGCACGGTGCGGCCAGTCTCAAAAAGGACAAAAAAAATAAATAAATAAATAAATAAATATTTGAATGGTCCTTGTCAACACTGATCTGAGAACATGCAGCATGAAATAATAATAATTAGTATTAAATTGGTGATGATAATTAAATATATATACCAACTGACATATAAAACAAATGATAAAAATGGATAATGTGAGAGAAAAAATATAATATATACAGCATCAATCCAAGATTTCAAATATCTGATAGAAATCCCCAAAAGAGAAAGCAAAGAGGATAAAATAATCAAATAAAGAACTCAGGAAGTTTTTCCAGAGTTTGAAGAACATGAATCTTCAGGCTGAGAGAATTTAGTATGAAAGAAAAAAAAAACTACACCAAAGAAACAGCACCAGACCTGCCTGGGGACCTGAGGTATGGAGCTGTGGACCAGACCCCCACACACACACCCACAACCAGGCACACTGCCAGTGCCTCGGGGCCTGCCCATGGACCTGAGGCATAGAGCTGGGGACTGGACCCCCCCACACACAACCAGGCACACTGCCAGTACCAAGGAACATACCAAAAACATCACCTTCATGTCTGTGGCCCACCACAGCCACCACAGTAACTACTGCTGCTGCAAAAGTGGCTAGATGTCACAACCACCATGTAGATGGTCCACGATCCACTGGACTGCATTGTCACAAGGAGAGTCACCAGCAGAGACCAAAGAAATGAAGAGGATGTCTCTCTCTACAAAGCCCATTCCAGAGTGACAGAAGAAGCATCTGCTCTATGATAATATTGGGGGACCTGAACACACCTCTCAGCATTGGGCAGATTATCTAAGCAACAAATCAAAGAGTAACTACTACTGTTTCAGAGAGAGAGAAGAAACCTAGGGTTATCAGTGGTGGGAGTCGGGAGAGAGAAACTGGACAAGGGGCATAAAAAATAAATACAATTTGTAACAATATGTATACTAGTAGTATTGATTTGATCAACATATGTGAACATTAAACCCCCAAAATACGTATAATCAATTACGATTCAATAAAAATTTTAAAAAAATAGCACCAGAAAACCAAACATTAAGAGAAGAAATATAATCCCTACTTCATACCATACATCAAAATTGCTGCCAGGTAGATTAAAGACTTAAATGTAAAAGCCAAAACTTAAAATATTTTAGAAAAGAATATAGCACACTTTCTTTATGTCCTTAGGATAGAGAACTATTTTTAAATAAGACATCAAATTCACAGGCGTTCCAATTATAAGTGTGACGCATTTGACTACGTTAAGTTTAAACCTTCCATTTCATCAAAGGAAACTGTATCAGAGACTGCCTAATTGTCCATTCATCCTTTTGCCCTTCCCTCCTGCACTCACAGTTGGACTGCATTTCTCAGCCTTGCCTGCAACACGGATGTGGTCACGTGACTGCATACTGGCCAATGAAATGCATTTATTTGGGACAAGATACTCTCCATCACTTTAAAGGTACCAGTATATGGCTAAAGTGTTTTGAGTATTTCTCAGTGTTCAAGACATATTTATGAGGGCCGGCCCATGGCTCACTCGGGAGAGTGCGGTGCTGATAACACCAAGGCCCCGGGTTCGGATCCCACATAGGGATGGCCGGTTCGCTCACTGGCTGAGCGTGGTGCTGACAACACCAAGTCAAGGGTTAAGATCCCCTTACCGGTCATCTTTTAAAAAAAAAGACATATTTATGAAACACTGGCCTTGAGCTCAGCCTGGAAGTAGGTAAACAGAGAAGCCGTCCTCCTTGGTGGTTAAGGACACTACTGGGAAGCCTTTCAGCATTACCAGCTACTAGCTGTGTGATCTTAGGCAAGTTTCTTCACTCTCTGTGCCTCATTTTCTTCATCTAGAGCATGTGGGACATAACAGGGCCTACCACACACAGGTATTATAAATTTTAAGTGATGTATAGTAAGTGTTCAAACATCTTGACTTTTATTACATTTTTAAAAGGATTTAATCCACAACATGAGGACAAAATGGGAGGAAACGAGTAATAAGTACACAAAGATGACTTTTTCACAGTCTAGTGAAGTACCTGACACACAATGGTTGCTCAGTAACATTTTTGAATGAAAAATGAATGAACGGGGCCGGCCCAGTGGCGCACTGCTACAGTGCGCTGCTTGGGAGCGCGGTGGCACTCCCGCCGAGGGTTCGGATCCCACATACAGACCGGCCGCTCACTGGCTGAGCAAGGTGCGGGCGCAGCACCGAGGGTTGCGATCCCGTTGCCGGTCCCAGTCCAGTACAGGCGCGACACTGAGGGTTGCGATCCGTTGCCGGTCACGAAAAAAGACAAAAAGGAAAAAAAAAAAAGAAATTAAAAACTAAGATATGGAACTAAGAATAGCCATATTTAACTGTTCCTAGAACTTTCTAGAAATGGTCATCATTCAACTTCAACAACACATATGCATTACTTCTACTTCACACCAAAATTCCCATGGTCGCAAATAAAATATGGCTTTTGAAGGTGCTTTGTCAAGTGTAAAAGGTAACACAAATGAAAGAGCGCTGCTAAGAAAAAAAAGAGCTCACAAAAGAGAGAGTTAAATCCACAAAGAATACCATTTTGTTGTCAACCAGGAGATGTAACCGCAACTCCCTTGGCAATTCACTCACACTTTCTTCTTCCTCAGTGTCTACATCTGTAAAATAGAGATAATAATAACACATCTCTCACAAGATTGTTGTGACAATTAAATGGGTTAATAAATATGAAGAGCTGAGAGTAATGTCTGGCATATAGAAAGCACTATAAATTGTTTCTTAAATATTATCATTTTCAAAATATTAATGCTTGCAGCCCTCAATCAAGAAAGGAAAAGGAGGGCCAGCCCGTGGCTCACTTGGGAGAGTGCGGTGCTGATAACACCAAGGCCATGGGTTCGGATCCTATATAGGGATGGCCGGTTAGCTCACTGGCTGAGCGTGGTGCTGACAACACCAAGCCAAGGGTTGAGATCCCCTTACCGGTCATCTTTTTAAAAAAGAAAGAAAGGAAAAGGAAAATGAATTGGGAGTAGAGGGGGATGACAACATACTAGGCACCATGCACTTTTCAGAGGCCATGTGATTTGAACCCTCCATACAAAACTACAAGGTAGGTAACACTGTGCTCATTTTATAGATAAGAACATAGAGGCTAAACCATGTGGCTAGTGCATGCACTTCTGTTATGTTTTTGTTCTACAACCACCACAAGTGCTCCTCCTTTCAGAGAAGGATTCCTTGTTTTCTAAAACCATTAATGTTATGGGTGCAATTTCATTATAATGTGCTAAAGATCATTAAAGCTGTTTATTCTTGCTAAATGGCACTGTAATCAAACTCTTAAGGGGCATAGAAACTCAAAGACTACTGTTATATCACCCTTCTGCTACCTCATTGTCAGAGAAACTGATCTTAAATCTTTTAACCTTTCCCCATACGGACAGCCTTTAATTACCACCCTTTCCTTCCATAGTCCTGAACCTCAGAGGGGTCTAAGAGAAGTTGCCTTACATGGACCCATAATCCCATGTCCTACCTTCTCTCCCTGTTCCTTTTTGGCAACTCTGGTTAATATAACCAGAGATTTGTCCAATTTTGTTAGTTTTCTCAAAGAAGCAACTTACTATTATTGATAACTTTTATTTTATCTTTGTTTTCTATTTTATTGATGGCCACTTTTTAAAATTATTGTGATGTAATTTACATATAGTAACTTTTACCCTTTTTAGTGTACAGTTCTATGATTTTTGTCAGATGCACACAATCATGTAACCACCATCATGAAGATATATAGCATTTCAATTATCCCAAAAAGTTCTCCTCTGGCTCTTTGTTGTCAGCTCTTTCCCTCACTTCCAGCTGCTGGCAACCACCACCTGTTTTCTGTCCCTCCAGTTTTGCCTTTTCTAGAATATCATATACAAGTAAATGGAATCATGTGGTATTCTGGATTCTTGCACTTAGCACAATGCATTTGAGATTCATCCATATTGTTGCATGTATCAGAAGTGAGATTTTAGGGCCAGGCCGTGGCTCACTTGGGAGAGTGTCATGCTGATAACACCAAGTGA
>NW_007733546.1:47980-53811 GCF_000696425.1 Galeopterus variegatus
TTTCTGTCCCTCCAGTTTTGCCTTTTCTAGAATATCATATACAAGTAAATGGAATCATGTGATATTCTGGATTCTTGTACTTAGCACAATGCATTTGAGATTCATCCATATTGTTGCATGTATCAGAAGAGATTTTAGGGCCAGGCCGTGGCTCACTTGGGAGAGTGTCATGCTGATAACACCAAGTGAAAGGTTAATATCCCCTTACTGGTCATCTTTTAAAAAAAAAAAAAAAAGAAAGAAAGAAGTGAGTATCTTTTTTATTGCTCAGTGGAGTTCCATTGTTTGGATGAACTACAGTTTGTTTATCAATTCACCAATCAAAGGATACAGGGGTTGTTTCCAGTTTTGGATGCTCATGAATAAAGCTTCTGTAAACATTTGCATACAGATTTTTATGTCAGCATAAGTTTTCAATTAATTTAGGTAAATAACTAAAAGTGGCATTACTTGGTCATATAGTAAATACATTTTTACTTTATAAAAAATTTCCAGAATGTTTTCCAAAGTGGGTATACCGTTTTATGTTCCAACCAGCGATAGATAAGAGTTCCAGTTGTTCTGCATCTCCATCAGCACTTAGTACTGTCAGTTTGGGGTTTTTAGCCACTTTATGTGTAGTGGCATCTCATTGTGGTTTTAATTTGCATTTCCCTAATAACATTGAGCATCTTTTCATTTGTTTATTGGGCATTTTTATATTTTTTAAGTTTCTTTCTGAGTTGTCTGCCCATTTTTAATTGAATTGTATCTTTTTTCTTATTTTTGAGCTTTGAGAGTTCTTCATATATTCCGATACAAGTCCTAAATTACATATTGATTTTCTGCTTGCTTTTTTTATCCTCCCAGGGGCTACATCTGACACTTATGAGATGAGACTAGAGATGATCCTTGGCCCAAAGCCGCTAGTCACAAGGGAGGAGAGGGGCCAGATATTTATGGGAGAAGATAGAACAAGCCTTGATTATATAATAATCCAAGGTTTTTCACTATCTCTATCCCACTCCATACAAGTTAGAACAATACAGAGGGTCTATGGTAAGAAGAAAGAATCGAAATAACACAAAAGTCTTATACGAATGGGTCAAACTGGCAAGAATAGAGTTACTTTGGTAGCTGTTTCACTCCTAGACAGGACCAGGAAGCACCATTTTCATTCCACCGTTTTTCTTAAGAGTAAGAGCCTCCTGTATTTCCCTGGTCTCCAGCTCCAACAGGACTGATCGGATTGGCTGAGCACCAGAGCCACAGCAGAGAGGAAGAGGCAGGGTCCTGAGAGGAAGGGACCATGGGGAAAGGAGAGAAAGAGGAGTGTCCTGGTTCCTGTCAGAGGGACTCAGTAGTACTTGGGATGACTTTCTAAGTTGCAGCATCATTTGGACTCCTAGTGTATGGTTGATCAACAGAAAGATTTTTAGGTAGGAAAGGCTTAGAGGAGGTAATCTATTTAGGAAAAGGAGGATCAGGAGGGGCATGAAGCTATGTTTGCAAATCTCAAATATCAATACCCCATATTAAAAAAGGGGGGGCAAAGGGCCAGCCTGTGGCTCAATTGGAAGAGTGTGGTGCTGATAACTCCAAGGCTATGGGTTTGGATCCCTATATAGGGATGGCCGGTTAGCTCAATGGGAGAGGGTGGTGCTGACAACACCAAGTCAAGGGTTAAGATCCCCTTACTGGTCATCTTTTTACAAAAAAAAGGTGGGGGGCAAAGGTGAAGCTCTGTGCATCTGTAACACCCACCTTCTAGGCATTATGGACAAAGTGCCGAAGAGAATGAGTTCAACTCCCCATCTCTGTTTCCACTACACGTGTACTTTCAGGAAGGAGATATACAAGGGTACTTCGAAAAGCTTATAGAGGAGTAGAATTAAGAGATAATGCTAATCTTTCTATAAACTTTTTGAAGGCCCCTCATATATTTTTTTATATATTATATAAACTATAATTATTATATAATTTATTCTATGATATAAATTATATAATTATGTATTATATGTTATAATCATTATATAATTGACCTATCCATATATTTTATACACAAGTATATGCATTCAGTCACTGGCTTTTAACTCTAATGGAATAATCAAAACAATCTTAGAGTTTCTGATGCTGCATTATTTACCTGACCTGAGAATATGTTTTGGTTTTGAAGTACTCACAGCATCTATTAAATGAAAAAAGACAACTTCAAGTTTCCCAGTCTTACTATGGGAAACATAAGTAGTCAATCTGTTTTCATGTCCTTTCTCTTATGTCAAAATAGACTATTAAACCTGCAATACAGAAGTGTGAATTTCAGTCAGCTCAGATGATTCTCAATTACTTGTGCCTGAGTAAGTCACTCAATGTCATATCTTGACCTCTACAGCTTTCTGTTAACCCCATACCTTGGATGGAGTGTTTTCTTCATTAGCAGTATTGGCATAGGGCTTTCGGCCACTGTGGCATTCTTGTGAAAGATGAGTGGTTCAGAAAACACATCACCATGGATCATCGGTTATAATGAGAAGGAGATTAGCCCAGGGACATGCCATCGAGTGATCTGCCAAAGGTACAGTTGAGAAAGTCTTCATCAGTCACTACTGATATAAATACCCTCCTCCTCAGCAGATCATTTGCAATGTGTCTCTCAGAGCTAAATCAGTACTCTAATTGCAACATCAGTTATGGGCTCTGCTGGTGATGAGAGGCACAAAGATAAGAGGATGTTCTCAACCGAAGCTATTTATACCTGCCACGTAGTCCTTAATTATCTGCAGGGAGGGGATGGAAGAGGTAGAAAGTTGACACAACTCTGCTGGTGATGAGAGGCACAAAGATAAGAGGATGTTCTCAACCGAAGCTATTTATATCTGCCACGTAGTCCTTAATTATCTGCAGGGAGGGGATGGAAGAGGTAGAAAGTTGACACAACTGAAAATTGAATCCACCCACCCGCACTTTGTACAATTCCTGCAAGAGAGAAAATTCTAGGTACCTCCTTTCTAAGAGAAAAAGTTAAGAAATCTCCAATCCTGTGAGAGTACAAACTATCCAGTTGCCAACTGCTAATACTCCTATTTATTGTGTGAGTCTTAAAACCATTCAAAACTTCAGGACACTAAGGAATAGAAAATTGAAGTTTGATAAGCCCCAAATTAAATAAGCAGTCTTGGTAGAATCTCCTTTTATCTTTAAAGGTAGAAGAAAGCTGTAGATTAGAAAATTAATTCAGTTATTTCGGAAGTTTGGTCAATAAAAACACAAACTTTAATACGAGAAAGCTTCCCGGAACACAACATACAATGATTAACTACATTTTCATAAAGTGATATATTATATGCCAGGAGATTCAAAATATAGTACAGGAAGAGCATCAAATATAAAATACATTTCGGAAGAAATAGGGATAATAATGACTGCGTTTAGTGCTGTGTGTCAGGGACTACGCTAAGAATCTTATCTATATCATCTCAAAAAATTCTTTCAACAGCTCAACAACAGATATATTATTATCCATGTGTTACCAATAAGGAAACTAGGGCTAAGAAGATTAATCAGTCCAAGTCACACAACGTTGAAGTATCAATATTCAAATGCTCATCTGACTCCAAAGCCTTTACCCTGAAACACTACTCTTTATTCTGCATATTTGTACGGACCTCATAGTTTATTCTCCTCATACTTCCTGCTTCCCCACAATGTTGACGGACCTGTTCATGACCTATCAAGGCACCTATTTTCCCTCTTGGCTTTTCTCCATGCATCTTTAAGCTGTGACCCTGCTGCGAACTGCTTGACTTTTTGTTTGTTTCCCAGCTCAGATCTAACAATGAGATCACAATTGGTCCAGCTCCTCCCTGTCTGTGCAGAGTTTGAACTACGCCCCCTCATAATCTAGTGATTGTGAAAGGTACTAGCGCAAGTGAAAGGTACCAGGCCTTGCTCCAGTCAGGGTGGCTGGCAGGGAGGGAGCAGGAGAGGAGGGAAGGCCTGTTTTTCTCTGCAGAGGCTGCAAAACTGGGATTGTCTTGGGTAGTACAAATGTGAAATAGTTTGAAACCATCAAAAATGATACTTTAAAGCATATTTAATGACATGAAAAAAGTGTACTCTCTGTTAAGTTAAAAAATATGGTTGCCAGACTCAGATGTAAAGTCAGGTCTCATCTTTGTAAATACATTCATTTGTATACATGCATTGAAAGTCTAAAAGTGTGTTCACTAAATTATTAATAACAATTACCTTGAGGTAATTAGAACAATTTGAACTTTCCTTTTTATTCCTTTTTGTATTATTGAACTTTTCATAATAAATTTATGTACTTTTTATATTAAAAGTGCAAATATTTTTCTCTTTTGGAAAGAAATAAGAATCTATATGTAACATTTGATGAAGTCATATTATTTTTTAAATTATCCTAAAGAATGAGGATGAAAAAAATTTGGCCATGAAAACATTCATTGCCATACTGGCAAGACAAAATCTCAAATAAAAAAAGTCCAACAATACAACACTGAAATAAATAGAGTATATCCATAAATGAATATTTTACAATCTTGAACGTTATCTTATTTTTTAAAAGATATGACATGGAAATATCTGTACACTATATTAATTGGGAAAAAAGTTATGAAACAATAAATTACAGTGTGGCTCTATTTATAGTTAAAGATTGTATCAAATATATTTATGCCTGGAAAATAATCTGGATGAATTTAACAAAGAGTGGGTAAAATTACAGATGATTTTAATTTTCTTATTTTTGTGTATCTATATTTTTTATTATCCTACAATAAGCCTGCATTATATATGTAATTTTTAGAAATAAAAGTTAAGGGTTTTGGTTGCATTTCAGACTTCTGTTCTGTTTAATATACATATCGATGACTCTGATTAGGATTTTGGACTTTTCTTCATCCTTTACAATCTCACTTGACACTGCTTAGGGTACATGGCAAAAAGTATGAGCTATTAAGATTGTATAATAGCAAATAAAACAAACTAGACGAATAAGTGTGCTTTTTACACAGAAGGCAGAGGCAATTTCTCAACTGCCATATTAAGTTTTCTTAATGAGTTTATTTATTCATCACTGAGTGGCAGATTGTCCCCAGAGATAGGTTCTGCTCTAACGATGCCTCTACAGAATCCTATGCTTCTCATATCCATGGCAACAAAATTTCTGTGAGAATTCTTATTTGCAAACTTGGCAGGCTGTTGGAAGGTAATGGTGAGGAAACAGATGAACATTCTAATGCAGTAAATTATTTCACAGTAGCTATAATCTGAAAATAATCTTGACAAAAATTGTCTTCCTCAAAAAATTAAAAATACAATTACCATATGATCCAGCAACTTCACTTCTAGGTATATACCCCCAAAGAATTGAAATCAGGGACTTGAACAAATATCTGTGCACTCATATTCATAATATTATTCATAAGAGCTAAAAGGTGAAAGCAATCCACTTCTCTGTCGATGGATGAATGAATAAACAAAATATCCATTCTTAAAATATCCAGTTTTAAAAAAGAAGAATTCCAACACATGCTACATGGATGAATCTTGAAGACATTATGCTGAATGAAATAAGCCAATCACAAGAGAACAGATACTATAGATACCACTCATATGAAGGACCTAGAGTAGTCAAATTCACAGAGACAGAAAATGGAGCGATGGTTACCAGGTGCTGGGGAGAGGGAGGAATGGGGGACTAGTGTTTAATGGGTGGGTACAGAATTTCAGTTTCACAAGACGAAAAAGTTTCAAAGATAGATGGTGGTGATGGTTGCACTGCAATGTGAGCGTACTTAATGCCACTGACCTGTACGATTAAAAAAATA
>NW_007733546.1:54179-56414 GCF_000696425.1 Galeopterus variegatus
TGATGGTTGCACTGCAATGTGAGCGTACTTAATGCCACTGACCTGTACGATTAAAAAAATAGTTAAAATAGTATATTTCATATCATGTATATTTTCCAATTTTTACAAAACATCTATATAAATAAATCATTGTCACATATGTTCTATGTAGTTAATTTATCTCTGAGATTTATTTCAAAATCGTCTTCTTTCCATTTCCATGGTCCCTGACCTAGTTCACACCTTCCTCTTGTATGATCTGCATTATTATGATGGTCCCCAGAACTTGGCCACAACTTTCTCCACTCTAACTCATTCCCTTCCCTCAATCCAGAATTACCTTTGTGTTATTCTTTTATTACAAATTTTTTAAACATTCAGAAAATAATCTAATAAGCACCCATTTACTCACTACCCAGATTGATTGATTGTTTGATTGATTGATCTTTGGCAGTTGGCTGGACCAGGGATCCAATTAAATGTTGTTATTTATCTTCTTTGTACCCTAGGCTGATCCCATTCCTCTCCTTCCCCAGTAGTAAAAACAGTTCTAAAATTGGGGTATATCATTCAGTCCATATTTTTACACTTTTACAACACACACATATTTATGCACAACACACACATATTTGTGTGTGTATATGTGTGTGTGTTGTGTATACATGTGTATGTATATGAGAGTACTTCGAAAAATTCTTGAAAAGATTTTATTTTTCCCTGAATTTTTTGAAAAAAATTCATGAAAAGATTCTATTTTTCTGTGAACTTTTTGAAGTACCCTTGTACATATGTACACACATACTATATATATAATATTGTTTTGCGTGTTTTAAAAATCTTACATAAATGTTACCATACACTACATATCTTTCTTCAACTTGCTTTTTTCACTCAACATTGATGTGAGATTTGTCCGTGTTGATATATGTAGACCCAGTTAATTTATTTTAACTACTCTATAGTAAACCACTGCATAAATAGTATCATGATTTATTCATCCCTTTCTTTCTTTTCTGTTTTGCAAACAATGAATAGTCCTTACAAATATGAGTTTCTCAAGGGTATACACCTGGAAAGGCGATTAATAGACCTTACAATCAATGAGGAACATTTGACACCACAAGAGAAAACCTGGCTCACGAGATGTCTAGAGAAGTGTGTTGCTGGAATTGGTTTGATAGCTAAGAGGTCAGGGCTTCTAGGAATCTCTTGCTCTTCCCCCTTATTGTCTCAACATGGCTATAGCAGTTCCAAACACCACTTCCTCAGACCATATTCAGAATCAGAAGTCGGGAGGATACATGAAACCATCCAACAGACATCCTATTTCTCATTGGCTAGAAATGAGTCACACAGCCACCACCAGATGCAGGAGAGAATGGAAGGTTACTGGTTAGGTTTTCCAGCCTCCATAGTAGGAGGTGGGGAAGGGAGAAATCACTAGGAACGGTTTTTAGGTAGCCAACCAACATGTCCGCCATCACCTAGTTTACTAGTAGATATCGTGAAATTGCTCATTCAAAATGGTTGAACAAATTGACATACCCTAAAGCAATACATGAGTTCCCATTTCTCAAAATTCTCTTGATATTGTCAAAGTTTTTATTCTTTGTCAATCTGATAGGTGTGAAATTGTATCTCATTGTGGTTTTAATTTGCATTTCTCTATTAATGAAATACAGCATCTTTTCACATGCTATTGATCATTTGGGATTCTTATTCTATAATTTTCTGATAATATTCTTTGCCCATTTTTCCTTGAGTTTTTTGTCCTTTTTTGTTTGTTTATTTAAGCAGTTATTTTTTAAATAAATTCTAGATACTAAAACTTTTGTCAGTTTTATGTGTTAAAAATTCCTTCTCCCACGGGCCGGCCCGGTGGCGCACTGCTACAGTGCGCCGCTTGGGAGCGCGGCGGCGCTCCCACCGACAGGGTTCGGATCCCACATACAGACCGGTTCCCGCTCACTGGCTGAGCGAGGTGCGGGAGCAACACCGAGGGTTGCGATCCCGTTGCCGGTCCCGGTCCAGTCCGGGCGCAACACTGAGGGTTGCGATCCATTGCCGGACACGAAAAAACACACACACACAAAAAAAAATTCCTTCTCCCAATCAGTGAATTTCTTTTCGATTTGTATATAATGTCTTTGCCCTTTATGATCTGCATTTATTATGCTCTTGTTTTAAAAAAATATTTCTCGGGCCGGCCCGGTGGCGCACTGGATAGTGCGCTGCTTGGGAAGCGCGGCGGCGCTC
>NW_007733546.1:56896-60482 GCF_000696425.1 Galeopterus variegatus
CGTGCCAGCTGCCAAAAAAATAAAAAATAAAGATATTTCCTATATTTTCTTCCTTCAGTTTTTAAAGTTTCTATTCTGACATTTCGGATTTAAATCCATTTAAATTTATATATTCATATGAATATATTTAAATATTCTGCATGAATTATTCCAACATTATTTATTGAATACTCCATAGTTTGTTCATTGATTTTTAATGTCTTTCTGTCATATACCACATTATTGTATATGCTTGGATCTGAGTTCATATGTCAGCTATCAATTTTTTTAATTGTGTTATTCAAATCTTCTGTATCTTTACAAATTTCTGGTCTACTTGATTTATCAGTTTCTGAGACAAATACATTAAAAATCTCTTACCCCATTATTATTAATTTGTTGATTTCTCCTGGTCAAATTTTTCTTTTGTATATCTTGGGGTTAACTTGTCACATGTATATATATTGAAGATTGGAATATTTTCCTGGACACTTGTGCCTTTATCTGTAAAAACGATTATTGTCTAAAATTTTTTTACCGATGGTAATATTGTTAATCCAGCTATTTTTTGCTCAATATTCTCCTTTAAGCTTTTCCTATCCTTTGATTTTCAAATTTTCTGTGTCACGTTTTAGGAGTGTACAATATACTCCTCTTCCCTCTTTTTGTATGAAAACTTTATGTTCTATTTTATTATTTTAATGATTACCCTTTAATTTTGAACAATAATATTTAACTAAGAGTCTGAGGGTAATCAATTTCTCTATCTCCCTCTAGAAAAAAATTAGTTCTTTAAAATGCTTTAATTCTAATCTCTCCCTCCTATTTTCTGTGCTATTATTGTGCACTATTTTGATTCCCAGTTGATTTCAAACCGCCTTGATTTTAAAAATAAGCCTATCTATTAACAGTCAATGTCTATATAGATTTATCAATATTTTTACCAATTTACTTGTTCACTATTTCTTCTTGCATCCTTCTTATTTTGGGTTAAATTTCCTTATGTCCTAAGTACATCATTAGCAATTCTCTCAGCAAGGGCTTGAGATGCTAAACTTCTCAGTCCTTCTTTGAGAATCTCTTTATTTTGCCCTCACTTATAAATGATATTTTAGCTAGGTGTACAATTCTAGGTTACTAGTTATTTTTCCTATGCACTTTGATATTAGTCCACTGGTTTTTGACATTTATTATTGCTGAGAAGATATCTACTGTAAATCATATGATTGTTCACTAGTTGGTAGCATGTTTTTAATCCCAAATAGCTATAGTTTTTTCTTTTTGCCTTTGCTCTTTCACCAGGATATGTATAGGAATGAATTTGTTTTTATTTATTAATTCCACTTCAATCTGAGAAGATTTTTTTTTCAGTCTGGAAAATTCCAAGCCGTTATTTCTTCAAATGCTGCCTCTCCTACAATCTTTCTATTCTCTCCTGAAACTCCCATTAGATATCTATTATACCATCTTATTCTATCCTTCAAGTCCTTATCTTTCTTAATAGATTAAAATATTTTCATATTCATATTTTACTTCTCTTTTTTCTCTAAGCTACATCCTAGATGATTTTCTTGTATCTGTTTTCCAGTTCACTATTTTTCTCTTCAGCTATACTTAATCAGATATTTACTTTATCTCCAAAATTTTTACTTTCAATGAACATATTTTTATTCAAAAATTTTATTTATGTCCGTTTCAACTCCACCAAATTTTCACTAATATTGCCCTATTCTTTCACCACATTTTGAATTTCTTACCTATTTAAACATTTTAAATATATTTATATATTATATTCTCATTCAGAGTATTCCTTTATCTCAGTTCCTTGGGATGTTATTTCTCTTATTTGTTGCATCTGTCAATTGCCTCGTGGTGATCTGTTTTTCGTGTTACTTGAAAATTTTTTTAACATTTTGAATTCATTTTCACCTGGGATTTTTTTTTCTATAAGAACGTTCTGTATTCTGAGTTGTGGGTGCTTATATACAGTGCCAAATAAGGATAGGAAATTACCAAGGCCCTGGAACACAGTATTACAGAGGTTACAGGAGCTGGCCACAAAGGCATTGGTAGACAGGAGGGGGTCGTTCTATGTGCCTACAGATATCTTGTATCCACTTTGAAACTTGATGGTAGGGGCCGGCCCGTGGCTCACTCGGGAGAGTGTGGTGCTGATAACACCAAGGCCCCGGGTTCGGATCCCATATAGGGATGGCCGGTTGGCTCGCTGCCTGAGCGTGGTGCTGACAACACCAAGCCAAGGGTTAAGATCCCCTTACCGGTCATCTTTTAAAGAGAAAAATAAAAAAAAATAAAAAAAAAAGAAACTTGATTTTATATATATATATATTATTACTACTATGCCTTAGATTTTCCTGATACAGTCATAATTCCAGACATTGTCAGTTCTCATGTCAGGCCAGAGTTTTTCACAGCAGGTAGTGAACTATCAGTGGGTTATGAAATCCATTTAGTGGATGGACCTGAAGTGTTATTGTTTTTTAAATAAAATACAGTTTAGAATATAATAGAAACAGAAGTATCAGAGTTGTATTATGAAAAAGTAAGAATTGGGTTTTGAAATTTTTTCAGTTACAAATGTTATCTTCTTAATTTCTTGGGTCAAGAAGAGGCCCTGTGGGGCCCGTTAGAGGTCAGCACACATACCCAGGCTGAAATGGGCAGCTGATTAACACGATGTGGAACTATGGAACCCATTGTTAACACATCTTCTGATTTTCAAAGAGAAACCAGAAATTTTTATTTTTATGTGAAACCTCCTGTTTCTAAATGTTGGCAACTAATTCAAAATAATTTTAAACACTGTAAAGGACAAATACAATGTGACTGCAGGCAGCCCAGTTTGTGACCTCTTCTTCTAGAAGCACACTAGCTAAGACTTAACAATAGTTACTCTTCAGAGACTCCCTAACTTCACCCCATTCTTACCTCTATCCTTCCCTTGCCCCTGAATCAACCGTTCTCTGCTCAGAGTTGCTAATGCAATTTCTTTGTATCTCTGTTACAGTGCTCGTTACATTCTATGATAGTTTTGGTGGTGGTGTTCATTTGATTGTTTGTTTTTTACACATTCATCTGCTCTGTTAAAAATAATTAATGGTTGGGCCGGCCCGGTGGCTCACTCGGGAGAGTGCGGTGCTGATAACACCAAGGCCCCGGGTTCAGATCCCATATAGGGATGGCCGGTTCGCTCACTGGCTGAGCGTGGTGCTGACAACACCAAATCAAGGGTTAAGATCCCCTTACCGGTCATCTTTTTTAAAAAAATAATAAATAAATAAATAATGGTTTAGTGTTGAATCCTGAGCTCAGAGCTCAGTTGGAGTTTGAGGAAATCAGTTTGAGTCCGAGCTCTGACATGAGACAACTTTGGTGGGTCACTTGGACTTTTTAGGCTTCATTGTCACAACTGAAATATGAGTTAATAATAATAATGGGAAAATGGTGGTTGCATTATCAGCCTTGCAGGAGAAGCTATTGCCTAG
This sequence comes from Galeopterus variegatus, assembly GCF_000696425.1. Taxonomy (NCBI): domain Eukaryota; kingdom Metazoa; phylum Chordata; class Mammalia; order Dermoptera; family Cynocephalidae; genus Galeopterus; species Galeopterus variegatus. The sequence continues at coordinate 60,382 of NW_007733546.1, forward strand.
CATTAACATGTGTAGGGAGTGCCAACTCTCCCAACAAAATAATTGTCTTTGCCTTGGTTGAAACTGATGTGGATTTGACAGATATTTCTTGGATACCATCT
>NW_007733546.1:60534-62031 GCF_000696425.1 Galeopterus variegatus
AGACTTAACAATAGTTACTCTTCAGAGACTCCCTAACTTCACCCCATTCTTACCTCTATCCCTCCCTCCTCCTGAATCAACCGTTCTCTGCTCGGAGTTGCTAATGCAATTTCTTTGTATCTCTGTTACAGTGCTCGTTACGTTCTAAGATAGTTTTGGTGGTGGTGTTCATTTGATTGTTTGTTTTTTACACACTCATCTGCTCTGTTAAAAATAATTAATGGTTTAGTGTTGAATCCTGAGCTCAGAGCTCAGTTGGAGTTTGAGGAAATCAGTTTGAGTCCGCGCTCTGACATGAGACAACTTTGGTGGGTCACTTGGACTTTTTAGGCTTCATTGTCACAACTGAAACATGAGTTAATAATAATAATGGGTAAAATGGTGGTTGCATTATCAGCCTTGCAGGAGAAGCTATTGCCTAGCATTAACATGTGTAGGGAGTACCAACTTTCCCAACAAAAGAATTGTCTTTGCCTTGGTTGAAACTGATGTGGATTTGACAGATATTTCTTGGATACCATCTTTTCCCTTTTGCTGCAACTTCTTAACCATCCTCCCGAGGTGATCTCACTAGGCACATTCCTAAATATGCCTGGAACAGTCACACTCTCTGTTTGACAGCCACTTTCCCGGGGTCTCTGACAGCACAACTTGTTGATTACTTTGGAGATGTGATGGTGGGGAGATGACCCATCCTGTTACCACACACACCTTCGCAGCGAGATTTACTGCTTTCTGACGCCACTTCCAAATCCATTTTTGCTCTAATTCCTGAGAGGGGAAAATAGAAAAAGATTTTCTTCTTTTGCCATTTTTTCTTTCTTTTCCCTTCAGATAGCCTTCTTCACCCTTATACCATCTTTCTTTCTCCTGGCACTATTTCCCCCTCAGGCAAAAAGAAACTGTGTACTTCCAAGATTCCTGGTCATCAAACACTATGATTTCCATCAGCAGAACGCTTGGTGAAGCAATGTTCCCTTCACCAGAAATCAAAACCTGAGTGATATTTACACTTTTCTTCAATGTCACCAAAAAAGTTAGAGAAAAGTAGGACACAAAGCCAGGCACTTCTGCCTCAGCTTTTGGAATTATGATGTTCTTTCAATGGTGAATTTAGTAAATTTAATTTACCTTGAAATTAACCTTAAACCCCTTTGAAGTAGCCAGAATAATTCTCAATCCACAGAAGGAAAAAAGCAAAACAAGGCAACTGAGTGATTTGTTCTATGTAACTGACCCACTGCAGGGAATAATTTGGTAACTGGGCAGCTTGCTCTAACTAGAAAAGTTCTTGCTCTAATTAGAAAAGTTTAGCTTAGTATGCTAAGTTTTTCTTTTTTCTGGATCCTATTCATAAGGCCAATGTGAACTTAAAGCTTTAGTTCTTTCAGGCCTGTAATAAATTGAAAGTTTGTGCTCAGAGCAGAGTACAGAATAAGAACTGCCCATTTGTCCTTTTTCTCATTCTTTTAAGACTTCTTCAGGTTCATAAATGAT
>NW_007733546.1:62847-72997 GCF_000696425.1 Galeopterus variegatus
CATCATCCTCGCAACAGCTCCATAGGTCAAACACTATTGTCACTTGCATTTTACTACTGAACAAAGTGAGACTCGGTGAGATGCCACTGCTGCTAGATGACAGAACCAGAACCAGGGTGTCCCACGTCAAAGCCCACTATTTTGAACACTCTGCAGGGTAAAGCCTCAGAACCAGGTCATTCCCTCTATCTGTTTGGTTCCTAAGGCAAAACAATGGACAGTCACCTACACCCCGGTGTCTTTTATATTCTTTTTGTGGAGAGATATGCTTGTGTAAGGGCGGAAAGGAGTGATACGTTTTCTCACCCATCATAAGGGTCACAGCTGACGCTCCTATAGCAAAAGACAGGTTAACAAGAGAATCTGCAGGGTAAAGCCTCAGAACCAGGTCATTCCCTCTATCTGTTTGGTTCCTAAGGCAAAACGATGGACAGTCACCTACACCCCGGTGTCTTTTATATTCTTTTTGTGGAGAGATAAGCTTGTGTAAGGGCGGAAAGGAGTGATACCTTTTCTCACCCATCATAAGGGTCACAGCTGACGCTCCTATAGCAAAAGACAGGTTAACAAGAGAAGAGCGATTTAATCAAAGTTTCAAGTGACACAGGAGCCTTCAGGAATGAAGAGCCAAAGACCCAGGTAAAACTGTTTCCGTGCTTAGGTTCAATGAAGAATGCCCAGCTGTGTAGACCTGTGATTGGACAAAAAGGGCATGACTGATAGGAAGAGACTGCGGCGGGAACGCCAGCAAGGCCTGTCCGTCCAGATTCTTCTAGGCCTCCCTGTGTAGCATTCCTTCCTCCCCAGTATGAGGCAGGGCCCCTCTGGAATGAGGGTCTTATAACCTGCTCTCAGACAAGGTCAGGGAGTTGCTTTATAGCCAGCTCCTACACAGAAAGGTGGGAGAAGGTTCGACTACTATTTCTATTGTACGGCTGGCTTTGAGGGAAAGAGGTCTTAGTTTCTATGACCCACCTTAGGGAAGAGAGATGCTGGTTTCTATGACTTGCTCCAGGGGAGAAAGAGGATCAGAAGACAGGAGGGCAGGAGCAGCTCAGAGAGCAGTCGCCTCGGAGGCTGCTTCTGAGGACTTCCAGTCTCCTTCAGTTCAGAGTACTCACTCAGCCTGCCAAAGTGCCACGCTTGGGGGTATCATTTTCTGAGCCCTAACACTTGCATTTATTTATGAAAAAATCCATAGAGAGTGGCGAGAGTAGAAGAATGTTTGCCTGTGGGGGCAGGAAAGGAGGCTGCCCACTTCATGATTTTAAGCAGGATTCTCTAAAACAAGGTTTGAGAAAAGCTCCCAGCAAAAGGAAAGAGGGGTGAGCAGATGTGACCGGGAGCTTGCCCTCGCCTGCCCCAGGCCCCAGCCGCACCCCAGAGGCTGAGGGCAGGGCTTGGGCAGCCGTGCTGCCATCCAGGGAGGGCCAGCACCAGGGTGACAGGTGCCGTGGGAAAGGTAGAGGCTGCTGAGACTTCAGGCAAGTCCTTTATCTTGGGGATGGCCACTCAGGAACCCAAGAGATAACCATCCCCTAATAAGAGTTGACTTTACTAATGCAGTTCTCAAGGGTAATTCCTGGTGAGTAGTTGGTGTTCCCATTATTAGAGAAAATACATTTTTTCTCCTAACTACTCACCACTCTTAGTACTTCACTTCTGACACCCAATGAATAAAACAAACAGTTTTTACTCTCTATACTCACACCCACCACAGAACACTTCCGTGGCCAGGTGTGCAGGGTTTTTCCCACATCAAGAAATTCTCCAATTCTCTTTGGACACCAGCTGGGTGTCTTACAATTTAACTCCATTCTGACACTATCTATCATCAGATAGCATCAGATTCTACAGGTTCAGGGCTCAGTGTCACAAGACTTTCCCCCATTTCAGATGCCAATTGCAAGTCTGGGTTGTCACCTGTGCTTCTGACTGACCAGCTGTAAACAGGAGGTTTCCACAACCCCCCCCCCCCTTGGTTTTGATCATTTGTTAGAATGGCTCACAGAACTCACAGTTTACTTACTATGTTACAAGTTTATAACAAAAGGTACAATTTAGGAACAGACAGATGGAAGAGATGCACAGGACAAGGTGTGGGGAAGGGGCACAGAGCTTCCACGTCCTCTCTGGGAGCACCACCCTCCAGGCAATCCTCCACATGATCAGCAATCCTGAAGCTCTCCAACCCTATCCTTTTGGTTTTTGTGGAGGCTTCATTACATGGGCATGATTGTTACATTATCATGGAGGTCAACTCAACCTTCAACCTCTCCCCCTGAGGTCAGAGGTGGGTGGGGCACTGAAAAGTCCAACCCTCTAATCACAGGGTTGGTTCCCCTGGCAACCTGCCCCATCCTGAGGCTATCCAGGAGCCCTCAGCCATCAGTCATCTCATTAGCATACAGAAAGACACTCGTCACTCTGGAGATTCCTAGGGTTTTAGGAGCTATCTGCCAGGAAATGGAGGCAGAGACCAAATACATATTTCTTACTATTCACACCCATGTACATTTTGAAAGACCTTAACGGCGTCATTTCCAAAGGTGGGGGACAGGAAATGGGAAGGGGTATAGGAGGCAGAGGATGTCATTCCAAACACAGTTCCCCTCACTAGCATTATAAGCCCTTACCATTTATTTTTAAGTAACTGTACACAAGGAAATAAAATAGCCCCAGAGACCTTCACAAATTAGATAAACTTATCTGGGGGTTTTGGTTGTTTAGTTTGGGAAAAGCTCTTTTCTCAATCCACAGCAGTGACATGTAAATGCTATGGCACGCCCACATAACCCTGGAAGACTCTGGGCAGATGACTTAGCTGAGAATGAGCCAGCACTTGTATCCAAGGTTTCTATTTTCTAAAGATAGAAACAGGAGGGGGGCTGCGGAGTTCTACAGGGACCTTTTGACCAATGCTAAAGAGGCAAAGAGGACAGGGGCCCCACCTCAGATTAAACCAGATGAGAATAATAGGTGGGACTCCAGGGGTGCCAGGGCCAATTAGAGAGAATGCCCTCAGTCATTACAGCATGAAGTCAGAGGGACAACTTGGGGTGGCCTATTCGCCAGCCTTCAGTGTCCCGTGGAAAAAGTAGGGATTGTTCCAAGCCCTAAGCATGTCTGGCTTTCCCTAGGGAGCAAACAGATACATACCCAATAGTCCATGGAGTGACCCACATCTTTTTCATTTTCCAGGAGGAGTGAGCATAGCAGTGGACTGACAACTTGAAACTCTGTCTAGCTGACTGGCATCCTGGGAGTCGACCAGCCTGGTTGGTGGAGGACATCCAACTCTGACCTGAGATTTCCTTGCTTCCTACTGGCTCAGTCCAATGTGGTGCCCATGCCTCACAGCCTCCCGGTGGTGAAAGCAAAAAGGAGAGAGAGAGAGAAGGAAGGGAAGAAGAAAGGGAGGGAGCGAGGGAGGAATCAAACTGGATTTCTGAACCTAAGTGTCCCAGCAGTTAGTTAGACGAAAGGTTGATAGCTGGACTCACTTTAAGAAAATCCGATGAGGGAGATACTATTCCTTTTACCTACTGATGAGAACACCAAGGCGCAGAGTGCTTAAGTAATCTGCTTCAACCTGCCAATATTAAAAAAAAAAAGTCTGCATGGCTCTAGGATCCAGATGTTTAAACACTATGTTGTATCACCTCAATCAAATGATAAAAGTGGAATGGCAGTGCCTGCCATATAGAAAACTCAATAAATATTGGCTACTATTACTATTCTCCTTTTATTATCAGACATTTATATTCCAGTTAAAATTGTCAGTTAAGATTATGAGGTAACTAAAAAATATTTAAAATAATATAACAATTTATCAAAGCAAAACTAGGTTTAGGAAGTATCTGTAGGAACCAGTCTCCAAGACGGCCACTAACGATCCTGCCTCCTGGTATTCACACCCTTGTGTAGTCTTCTTTCATGACATATCACAGTTGATCAGTAAGATCCGTGGAATATCACTCCTGAGGCTGGGTTATAAGACATGTGGCTTTTTTTTTTTTTAAGATGACTGGTAAGGGGATCTTAACCCTTGGCTTGGTGTTGTCAGCACCACACTCAGCCTGTGAGCTAACCAGCCATCCCTATATAGAGATCCGAACCCACAGCCTTGGTGTTATCAGCACCACACTCTCCCAAGTGAGCCATCAGCCAGCCCAAGACGTGGCTTTTGCCTTTCTCTCTTATATCCTTGAGTCTGGGATAAGTTAGCTGCCATGTTGTGAGGATCCCTATGGAAAGGCTCCCATAGCAGAGAACTGAGGCCCACTGCCAACAGCCATGTGAATGAGCCATCCTGAAAGTGGATCCTTCCCCAGTTAAGCCTTCAGATGATGGTGGCCCAGGCCAACACCATGACGGCAACCTCATGAGAAACCCTGAGCCAGAATCACCAAGCTAAGCCACTCCAGGCTTCCTGGCCCTTAAAAACTATGTGAGATAATAAATGTTTATTGTTCAAAGCCATTATGTTTGGAGTAATTGTTACACATCAATATGTAATTAATATGTCATGTCTTCTAGAAACCTTCTACTGGTCCCCAGCATTCCATACCCCTTCTGTCATGGCACCTACTATATTCTGACTTACGCATGTTCATCTTGGTCTCCCTGTCTTGACAATGAGCTCAAGGTCAGGGACCAGCTCATACCGATTTGGGGATCCCCAGGACCTAGAATAATGCTGCATTAGTATGGACTTCAATAAGTGTATGTTATTGAACTGAACTATTTTCATTTACTATATGCCCTTTTTTCCCTTAAAATATAGTATGTATTTCTGATTTTTCATGAATTCAGGTAGTTCATGCCATCTAAATAATTAAGTCTACTTTCATTCAATTAGTATTTGGTCATTAAAGTTTATTAAACTTGTACTATCCAAGATCTTAAACACTTCTTTTTAATTTTTGCAATAGAATCATATCAACCAACTTTTAACAGAAGAGGCTAAATAGTGTGTAAGAAAACAACATTCCTGCACTTTCAAAGTCATTTTGCCATTAGCCCAGAATTTTTCTTTTTCCCCAAATAAGATCAAATAACCTGGAGATGAAGTAGTTTACCCACGGAAAAGATAAAAGTTAAGTTGGTTGCACAATATTAGATGTTGGGATTAAGTTGGAGGTTTTATTTTTTTAATTCATATTTAATTTATGGATTTTACTGTATTGTTATCAAAGATACCAGTTCAATCTTACGAATAAACCTGTGGTTCATTCTGCACTATGATCCTATGGAGATCGAATTCATCATTTTTTCCTAAAGTGTAATATAAATCTTGGGTGATCAGTGACATTTCCTATTTTGTATTTGTAAAGTAAGAAATGCATTAAAGACATGCAAACTTCCTAAGTAAATGAAGAGCAGTCTACATCAATGCGTTCTCCATTATCATTACGAAGGGATTCACTGCTTCGAGGAGGCTCTATCCTCAGAAATAAACAAATAATGACCTACTTCATCCTTTCAAAGTTGTCATCTATTCTTGCTCCAGAATATACTAAAATCCAACAAAGGAATAGATGCCATTCCTGCTGATACATCCCCAGATGAGAGCATTCTTAAGAGAAGTCTCGCAGCTCTGGATGAGGTGAGGTTTTCATCCACGTGCATTGTCACAATACATACTCAAGGGTGGTGGTGGCATTAGCATTGACACACAACAGAAACTCAACAGTGATGAAGTTGTACAGTCAACACACATAACATCTTCAGGTCATGCTCAGCTGCAGTCTGTGCTAGCAGAAACAACTAAAATAAAACAGATGCGCATTCAACATCCATGTAATAAGTTCAAGAATTCAGAAACCATCTACCCCATATACACAGCTTAGAAACTGAGGACTGGGACTATTTAACCCTCCCTTCCCCAACACACACACATACACACACACTCCTTACTTTCTTCAGTACATTGACATAACTTTACTAGTCCATTGTCTTTACTATTCCAGGAGACTTGCTCAGGCAAATAATTTGACCGTTCATTACAGGAACTTCCTCAAATCACCCTTCAACTCTTTCATAGGATGTGTCAACAGATAGTTAACATCCTAAGGATCTTCAATTTCCTCACCTCAAAATCCTTTCCTTGGGCCGGCCCTTGGTTCACTTGGGAGAGTGTGGTGCTGATAACACCAAGGCCACAGGTTCAGATCCCTATATAGGGATGGCCGGTTGCTCACTTGATGTCAGGCCTTAAAAACTAATGTCGGGCCGGCCCGGTGGCGCACTGGAGAGTGCACCACTTGGGAGCGTGGTGGCGCTCTCGCGGTGGTGCTCCCGCGGAGGGTTCGGATCCCATGTGGAGACCGATTCCTGCTCACTGGCTGAGCGCGGTGCGGGTGCAACACCAAGGGTTGCAATCCCGTTGCCGGTCCCCAGTACAGGCGTGACACCGAGGGTTGTGATCCCGTTACCGGTCAGTAAAAAAGACAAAAAGGAAAAAAAAAAACTAACACCACCTTAAGTGACATTACAAGCAGCGCCATTATGGGCCCACAAGGGCGTATTAACGTGGCAGCCTAAGACAGCGCCGGGAGGAAGTAGGGTGGGAGTGTCTGCAGGAACCTTGCCTTATTGGCCAAATACATGCTTCTGCGCTCGTGAACACTGCGTGATTGCAATAGCTAGGCATTGAGACAGGATGCATGCTCTGGTAACCTTTAAGCTGATTGGAGGATGTAAAAACCTCCCTTCCCCATTTGCCTTTAAAAGCAAGTGCTTTTAAACAGAACTACTCGACAGAACCCCCGCTGCGTCTGAGTGTTCTTTAATGGGCTGGTTGGGGCTGGCGGCTGTGCTCACCTCTCTTCATGGCTCTCTTCCCCTGTCTCCTCCCAACAGGGACCGGAAAGAAAGAGGAATCCAGGCAATTCGCTCGCCCACCAAGGGAGAGACTGATAGCGAGGCAAGGGCTGTTCTGGTCAGCCGGTGGTGGACGCGACAACTTGGGAGAGCGTGGTGCTGACAACACCACGTCAAGGGTTAAGATCCCCTTACCAGTCATCTTTAAAAAAAAAAAAAAAAATCCTTTCCTTGATGTTTCCAATCCTGCACTGTTTTATTTTCCATACTCAATCTTCATCAAGCCCATTCATTGAAAGAGCACCTTAAACCAAACTTCCAATAAAATATTTTTTTAAATAATGAAACCCAATCTTGCCTTTCCCCCTCAGAGACATCACCAAAGCTCTGTCTAGGTGGTGATCTCCTGTACCACAACAAAAAATTAACATAGCTTTGTCTTATCAACAGGTTGTGTGGTGTTATTTGGAGAGCCAGCATTTGACAAGTGCTTAGTATGATCCTAGCAATAAGCTAAAAGGTTTGGAGACTAATATATGCCTTTAACCTGTTTTCTCCCTAGGGATCAGAGGCTCTCAGTATTAAACAATTCCACATCTTGAAATTTAAATTTCTGCCTGGTCCAGCATTTGCCACCATACATTCTGTCACATGTTAAGAGGTGTTTAAAAGAAAAAGGTTTCCATGGTCAAACAATTTGAGAACTGCTAAGTTAAGAATAAAACCCATTATTTCCCTACTGCAGGATTTCTCAGGGTCTTTAGAATATACTACTGGGTAACAAAAATATCCAAGAGGGAGTTATTAATACACAGCCTTTGCAAAATGTATATGAATGCTTTTTCCTAAAGCAGTTCACTAGATTCTCACAGGTACAAAAGAGATGGTGGGCAGTTTTATCTAACCTTCCACCCCACCCTTTATTTCACAGGCCACTTACGAGAGAACATGGACAGAAAGTAAGATAAATGACCATGGCTGTCTTAGCGCTCAGTAATCAGCTTCTCGGTAATTTCAGGGCTGCCCTGAGCTGTGGGCAGAGGAGGATGAAGGAAATGGATTAGCCTGAGTCCTGCCAGCCTTTAAATGATGAGGTCATATGCCCAGAGCTATGCTTAAGTGGTTCCAGCCCTTCTCCCGAAAAGGAATGCTAGTCTTTCAACATCCTGCGAGGAGTTCCTTAAGCCTTTCTGACATCTATGAGCACCAGATGTTAATGGGCAAAATATTCCAAGTTGCTGATCTTTGCTCAAAGGAAGGCCCTGCTGGCACAGACCCATCAGACTACAATGAGGTGGCATCCGGCACACTCTGCTTCACTAAAAGCTAAAATCCTTATGCTATTATCTTTTTTCACCATGCCCATCTACTGAGATCTCCAGTTCAAGGACATTTTTTCAGCCAACACTTACAACTCTGACCTCCCTGTTTTGAGTTGAGGAGAGGAAGTTGACATCTACCATGTACTTTCTACGTGTCTGACATGACATAGGCACTTTATGTGCTTATCTCATGTAATTCCTACCAAAATAGCAAAACAGTGAACATTTACACAGTGTTTACCACGTACCAGGCACTGCTGTAAATGCTCTATGTATTTTCACTCACTCAGTGCTCACATCAACTCTACATGGTAGATGCTGTTATTAACCCCTTCTTTGTAGAGGAGGAAACTGAGGGACAGAGAGGTGAAGGACCTTGTCCGAAGGTCACACAGATGGTTAGTGGCACTGGAACACAGTCCATCATCTAACCACTCTACCATTATCCACCATTATCAGCCCTGTCAGATGAGAAAACAAAAGCTTAGAGGAATTACATGTCTCACTCAAAGGCACAAAGAAAGTGGAAGAACTGGGACCAGAATCCATGTCTGTCTACTCCAGGTCCTTGTTTTTCCTCTAGATGAGCAGTTCCCAAAGCATAGTCCTTAGATATGCAACAACAATACCAACTAGGAACATATTAGAAATGCAAATTCCTGGGGCCCAACAATCTGTTTTAACAAGCCCTCCGGGCCACCCTGATGGAGGCTAAAGTTTAGGAAGCACCACTCCGCACCATGCTGCCTTCTGTGGAGTATTGAAACTGGACGTGGCCACGCTGATGTAGGCTAAAGGTTAGGAAGCACCACTCTACACCATGCTGCCTTCTGTGGAATATTGAAACTGGACATCTCCGTGAGGACGAGACTGGGCAGATGGTGTGGTCCAGTGGTTAGAGGCTTTGGAAAGCTAAGAGAACCAGTGCCTGATAAGTCAGCTGGTTAGAGCACACTGTTATAGACACCTAGGTCAAGGGTTCGGATTCCCTTTCCAGCCAGCTGCCAAAAAAAATTTTTTTTAGTTTTAATTTAAAAAAAAGAAAGAAAAGAAACAACTTGGTCATGACTTGGTATATGTTATTGGTTACTCTTTCTCTGCTTAACAATTGGAGCAAGAAAATAATAGCTTCCCTGTAGTCTGTGGTCCAGAGAAAGTGGGTTCTGCAGGTAAGTTTAAACTCTCCCTCTGGAGGTTCGATAATTGAGTCTGCTGAAATAAACTGACAATAAACACATTAACAGGAGAAAAAATATTTAATCACATGTTATGCACACAGGATCCTCACAGAAGGACAGAAGACTCAAAGGAGGGGCCAGATGGTTGAATTTTTTGCAGCATAAAGGAATAGGGGCTTGAGGCTTTGGGGGGAGGTGGCGACAAGTTAGCAGAGGAAAAGGGGAGGAACCATCCGGTGAACTAAGATTGTCTTATTAAGCAAATAAAACTTTCAGGTAATAAAAGTAGCCTCCAGGAGAATAGCCTTTCTGGGTGTGGTAATGACTTAATCTCCTCTCTGGTGATTAATCTCCCCTGGTTGTTTGTTTTTTTGTTTGTTTGTTTAAAAGATGACCGGTAAGGGGATCTTAACCCTTGACTTGGTGTTGTCAGCACCACGCTCAGCCAGTGAGCGAGCTGGTCATCCCTGTATGGGATCCGAACCCGGGGCCTTGGTGTTATCAGCACCGCGCTCTCCCGAGTAGCACTCTCCCTAGTGAGCCACGGGCCGGCCCACCCCCTGGTTGTTTGATTCCTAGTAATTGCTTCCCTCAGTCAGATAAGGGAACTTTAGAGAGAGCCCATCCCTGCACTTGTCGGGGAGAAACAAGGGAAGATCAGAGAGACTTTGATTCCAAGGCAGCTTCTAAGGCCTTCCGATGTCCTTTAATTCAAAGTGCTCAGCATGCCATACTTTTGGGCGTCATTTTCTAAGCCCCAACAGCTCTGCGCTTGTCCATGCCTGACCCTGTTCCTTGCTCTGAGATACAGAGAATCTCAATGCA
>NW_007733546.1:73088-74947 GCF_000696425.1 Galeopterus variegatus
TAAGGGAACTTTAGAGAGAGCCCATCCCTGCACTTGTCGGGGAGAAACAAGGGAAGATCAGAGAGACTTTGATTCCAAGGCAGCTTCTAAGGCCTTCCAATGTCCTTTAATTCAAAGTGCTCAGCATGCCATACTTTGGGGCGTCATTTTCTAAGCCCCAACAGCTCTGCGCTTGTCCATGCCTGACCCTGTTCCTTGCTCTGAGATACAGAGAATCTCAATGCATTTCAGGTCACTGTCTTGCCAGTTTTGCCCATTTTGTCTGTTGCTACCTGCAACCCTTCTTGCCTATCAGCCCCTTCTGCTCCAAGAGGAAGCTCCTCTGTGGCAATGCGGCTGGCTGGCGGGTGGGCTGCCCTCCGGGGTGGTGGACTTTGCAATGAAAATGCTTCTTGTAACTCTAGAACCAATTTTTTATTTTTCCTTTTTTGCTGTAAGAATCACTTCAGCAGCTACACTAATACCTTCATCACCCATTGCATTGCTGAAATGTTTGTTTAAGATCCCAGCTTTCCCCTAAATCAAGCTGTTGTTGAGAGGTTCAGTATACGTATATGAAGTTCACTATACGTATATGAGACAGACAGAATAATAAATTGATTTTTATAGATGCTGAGAGGAAGCTAAGGAATCTTTAATGGTTCAGGATGGGAGCTTGACTCAGGACAAAGGACCACATGGTCCTGAATTTGTGGCCAGTAGCTGCACAGCAGGGGGGGCGAGAAGAGCCACAGGTAAAAGGGGCAGAAGCTAAATTGGCTCCAGGTGCTTATTTTGCAGTCAGGGATTTAAAGGATACTACTTTTTAAAACTATTTTCCTTTTTTAACAAAAGTACATTCCAGTGCAGCATCAGCAACATGGAGGGTGTTATTTTACTATCAAGGCTGATCGTGGGGACCTTCTGGTGAGAGAAGGTGCTGTATACTGATTAAAGTTGCAAGGAGGAGAGCTACAAGGAGCTCCCAAATCTCATTCATCTCTGTTCTTGCTTCTTGATAGGTTTCTACAGATCTGTAGTTAGTTGGTTTTGTGTTTGATTTGGAACCTTGGTTTTTACTGGCCCACACTAAAACCAGTTAGAACTGGAAAGGTACCAAATTAAGATCAGCAAGCTTGACTTAATTTATCAAAAAGATGTGTGAATATCACACAATTCATGTGGTGACGTCCAAAAATGTGGTTGGGTGTGTGGATGTTAGAATCAGGCAGAACACTCCCCAGTTTGTGACTTCTCTAAACCCTGGTGAGTCACCTTGAGGATTAAATGAGAAAATGCATGTAATTCCAACCTGCACAGAGTAGGCATTCGATACCATTAGCTATTACCATTAAATTCACACTCACCAGGATCTAGTGGGTGCCCAACCCTGTGCTGCAGGTCACCGAGGGGCTCTTTGTGGGAGGCAGGTCCAGTTGTAGCTGCAAGATCACCAGTACCCCCCCCAATCTGGCACAATGACTTTAGATAAGCTCTGTATGCTCCTAAGCCTCCCTACCATCTCGTCTGAAGAAACACACATCCCCCAGGGGGTTTGTGAGGAGCAAGTGAATGAAATCATCTGAAAATTTCAAACTGCTCTGCCAGGCTAACAAGAAAGTGTATATATTAAAAAAAAAAGAAAGAAAGAAACATTATATAAGTGGAATATATATTTTAAAATTTCTAATTATAATTTTAGTTGAACTTTTACTGCTGTGGTATAATAGAAAGAACCCCTTAATTAAGAATTAGAAGACATTACTTAAGGTCCCAGTTCTATAATTCTGCTATTTATTAGCTATGCAACTTTGGGCTATCACTTAACCTCCATGGGCCTCAGTTTCCTCATCTAAGAGCATGTCTAACATTATCTACCT
>NW_007733546.1:76323-78193 GCF_000696425.1 Galeopterus variegatus
CTTGGTGTTGTCAGCACCACGCTCACCCAGTGAGCTAACCAGCCATCCCTATATGGGATCCTAACCCATGGCCTTGGTATTATCAGCACCACACTCTCCTGAGTGAGACATGGGCTGGCCCAAAAAAGCCACCATTTTTTGGGTGGTTAATGTGTGCCTAAAAGTGTGCTAACCACTTTACATATATTATCTCAAATAATGCTTACAAGGCAGAAATTACTCTTTCCAGTTTGCAGATAGACTCAGAGAGATCACTGTCCAGAAGTCACACAGCTAATAACCTGAGATTTTGAAACTACACCTGAGCCCACACATTTAATCCCTATTATTATCCCTGTTTTTTGTTGTGTATGCCTCTTGGAAGTATGAAGTCTATTTGGGTTTGTGATCCCAAATTCTGGTTCTTCAATCTTCATATTAATCTTCATGGAAAATGCCTAGCACGCAATTTAAATTTTGATCTGTTTTCCCACCCTCACTCCTACAAAATAATTGCAGTTATAAAACACTTGATCTCTGTTCTTCAACCATGAGTTATAAAATGTCTCAATTATAAATGACAGATGCTGTTTCTAGAATAAAATCTATCTTGGTTAGTTCTAGGGTATTTTTAAAAATATTTGACATAAAATATGCTTCCCCCCCTCAACACACACACATACACACAGATAGCCTTTAAAGCTCCACCCCACCCCACCCCACCCCCAAAAAAGCAGCAGACAAAAATTTTCCCAGGACCTGAGCTCAAGATAGTCCTGATACCAGACGCCTCCACAAGCAGGGCTGCTGTCAGTGGAGCAGAGAGGCTGCCAAGAAGCCAGGCCATTTCCACTCCACATTTGGTCTGAGGCCAAAGTGTTGTCTTTCAGCCTTTAGAAAGACCTCCCAGGGAGAGGTGGACCCAGCAATGACCACATGTGACCATCATGGTCTGGAGAGGGGAGAAGAAAGGTAATGAAAGGTCGGCCAGCCACCAAAAAAAAAAAAAAGACTAAGATCTTATCTGCAAAAGCTGGACAGCACTTTTTCCAATGCAAAAAGAGAAACAGTCAAGATTAAACTTTGCTTAGGTAGGTAGGGAGTCCCAGTTCAATGGTCCAAGTCATGCTAATCAACTTCTGAGGTGGGTGTTCTGGGGCTGAAAGCAAGCTCAGTTCCACAGGGCTGGCCACAGTGTGATTATGCTGGTGTCATTTAAAGTGAGTCTTAAGGAATGTGATGATAAGCTTGGGAAGGGCTTCCTCCCAGAGAGGCACACGCATGTGCATGCCTCAATGGCACGGTGTCCCTACACAACATTGAAAAGGGAATATGTGGAACAAAGAAGAAAGGAGACTATGTAATATCTTTTGCTCTGCTTTGCCAGGCTTTATGATTACAGGCTTCTGCAGAAAAATGATGTATGTCCTTGGCTTCCAGTAAGGCAGTGGGGGTAAAGGGAGTAGAAAGGGAGTTACGTAAACTCACTGAAGGTTCCCAGTTCATTCGGTCAACGGTTATTTATGGTAGCCCCCCTTATCCACAAGGGATACGTTCCAAGACCCCCTGTGGATGCCTGAAACCATGGATGGTACTGAACCCAATATATGAGGGGTCTTCAAAAAGTTCATGGAAAGATTTGTATTCCCTTTTAGTTCCATTTTTTCCGTGAACTTTTTGAAGTACTCTCATATACCATGTTTTCTCTATCTGATAACCATGGGCTACTAAGTGATGAATGGACAGAGAGAGTCTATAGTGTGGGCATTCTAGACAAAAATTACTTCACATCCCGGACTGGATGGAGTGGGTCAGTGCAAGATTTCATGATGCTACTCAGAATGATGTGCAATTTAAAATTTTTGAATTGTTTATTACTGGAACTTTTCAT
>NW_007733546.1:78858-84483 GCF_000696425.1 Galeopterus variegatus
AATCAGCTCTTAATACGTGGGAGAAATCTTAAAGAGAAGGGATAGGGGAGGGGAATTGGCAGACTTAGAAAGAGCATATAGTTCCTAAGAGACCGAAATCCAAAGGTTCCAGGTGATGAATCACCTGGGGAAAAACACACATATACCACATCTCAAAAAATATTAAGCATGGTGCTGATGACACCAAGGTTCAGGGTTTGATCCCTGTACTGGCCAGCCACCAAAAAAGAGGGAAACCAGGCCTGATATTTACAGACAAAATTAAAAGAACCCTCTCTCTTGTGTTTTCTCTTTGGACATGTGAAATGGGTTCATCCATAGACAGGAAAGAAAAAAGGCAAGGACCATTACAGCATGGGTCTGCCTGAAGAGGCTTATGGTGCTGAAACAGAATTTAAGACAGAAATTTTTGACCAGGGAAGGATATCCGCCTGGAGAACTTCTGGGTAGAGTGATGCATAGCAAACTGGCAAGAGCTTAAATAACTGGGAGTAAATTAGAGATCTGGACAAAAAGATGAAAGGACCCTCCCAACCTCTCCACATGTGAGCTGCAGCCCATGGGACCAGCCTCTGTCTTTACAGCTGGAATCCTTTCCTCCTGGAAAGCTCTCTGGACTTGCTGAGCTTAGCCTGAGATACTCAACAATCTCAGGCTTGGCATGGCTTTCTCCAGTAAGATTTTCTCTCTCTTGGGAAAAAAAAAAAAAAGCAATGTAGTAAAAAGAGGGAAACTATATAGAAAGAATGCCAAAGAATGTCAGTAATATAAATCACAGGGGAGAGAATTCCTGAATTTATCTTTTCCCAAGTTATTTTTATCAAAAAAAAAAAAAGATTTCCTTATTAAGCCCTGTATCTATAGTCCTTTAAAGCATTTTCTTATGAAGTTCATGCTTATGTTTCATTTTTTTAACATGCAGACAGTTTGAATATCTGTTTATGTCTCTGTCAGCTTTTTTCTTGTGCCCATGCAGCCATGAGAAGAATTTCAACAGGCCCAGCAAATGGAGCTAATGACACCAGTAAGTTATACCTTATACATTTAGGAGGCTGAGTCGTGAGGACTGGAGATTGTAAATAGAGTGCAAAATGGCTCACAGTACTCTGGACATTGCAGCTCCTATAGTTGTTGTAAGGTATTGGGTGGCCCAAGTGATTCTCCCTTATTTTTCTGGGCCTGGTTTCCTGCCTCCCTGAGGAAACCAAGCAGGAATGAACAGAGAGCATTTGTAACATTCTGCTCACAACTCCACATCCAAAGCCCCACTGAGGAAAACATGGCCAAACTTCTATTAAATTGAGGTTGACCTAAAGGTTTCTTCACATACAGTGAACTGCAACCTAACTTGATGTGTAGATAGACTAACCTACTCTTGAAACCCAACTTGATGTGCAAGCAGACTGTAATCTGCTCTCATAGAAAGCTGATTCTCAGACAATTACAGGCAGCCAACTGTTCTGTACTTCACTTCCATTTTCTGTATGTTACTTCCCTTTTTCTGTCTATAGATCTTAACTGACCAAAAGGGAGTGGTAGAGTTGCTCTGAGTCTGTTCTGATTCTGGGGGCTTCCCAATTCACAAATTGTTCTTTGCTCAATTAAACTATGTTAAATTTTATTTGTCTAAAGTTTTTTCTTTTAACAGATGGTGTCAGAAGTGGGATCTGCAGTAGCACTCCCAGCATCTCCCAGGAGCATAGCATGACCAAGTGAGGTGCCTGCAGGACCCATTTGCATCCATTGCTCTCTCACAGCAACTGGGGATCATGGGTAAGTTCTCTCTCAGATTCTGAAGCTCCACAGATTTGTGTTTTGAGCTATCTAAGTTTGTTTGAGCAAACTTTTTTTTATCTGGTCTGGTCTGAAAGTCAAGACAAAAACCAGACTAGGTCCAGGATCAGATGGAATAATTTCTGAAGAACTGAGTACTCCATCTTTTGACTATGCCTACCTTTACATGTATAAGTTTTAAGCCCTGGAAATAGCAAATGCATTCAAACATGGCAAAATCTTACTAAAGGTCATTTAAAGTTATGGTCGTGATGGAGTTTGGATGTGTTGTCCCCTTCAAAACTCATGTGGAAATTTGATCTCCAATGTGGCAGTGTTGGAAGCTTTTTGAGTCATGGGTTTGGATCCTTCATGAATGGATTAATGCTCTCCCCGGGGGGAGGAATTCTCGCTCTATTAGTTCCCACAAGAGCTTGTTGTTTATAGGACCCTGGAACCTCCTCTTTCTCTCTCTTGCTTCTTCTCACCATGTGATCTGCTCGTACCCACCAGCAGCCTGCCACTTTCTGCCATGAGTAGAAGCAGTCTGAGGCCCAGGCCAGATGCAACTGTCTCAGAATCATAAGCCAGATAAACCTCTTTTCTTTATAAATTACTCAGTCTCAGGTATTCCGTTATAGCAACACAAAACGGAATAAAACAGGTGGAATGTTCCAAAAGAACATCAATGCACTCAAAATTGAAGGCTGCCAAATTAGGCTCCTTTATCCAGGGATGCCTATTGATGTGTAAAAGTTTCTAAAAAGATTTTAAAATTTTTATTGCCTCTCTTAAAAGACACTACAAAAGGCAAATAAAAAGCTTAAGCAACTAATTGATAAGAAAAATTAAATCCTCTAAACTTCGGGCTCAGTTGCTATTTTTGTGAGGCTGTTGCATGGAAAAGGAACCAGAATACTCAATTGAGAATTTAAAAGGGGGTCTTTATTGGCCAGCGGTGACTGTCTCTCCAAGAAAGTCTCAGAAGAGAGCAGCCCTGACTTGAAGTTTAGGGGGTTTTTTAAAAGGTACATTTTTACATTAGTCACACAGTTAAAATTATCAAATAGTCACACACTTATAGTTATCATATAGTTATACACATACACACATACCCTCCTGGCATGAGGAGGGGGTTTGGGGAGGCCTAGCACAAGCTGATAACAGAAGCTGAAACAAGCCAGTTAATCGCTCAGGGGCAGCTTGGGTGAGGAACAGCAAACAAAATTCAAACTTCTCTAAGTGTAGGCTAATATTTAGATTTTAACTTCTATCAAGGGAGCTGAAGAGCTAAGGGGAATTTTCAAACAACATTTTCTAAGCAATTCAACACTATTTAAACTTAATCAATCTACCTTGTCACACAGCAAGCAGTTTCACAGGAGTGAATTGTATATGTTATGAAAGTGGGGGCCACCCTATCTCATTATCTCACCCCAAAGGGGGGGCAGGTGGGGGAAGGCTGGATAAAATGTTTATTAAAAAATAGGCATTCAGGGGCCAGCCCGTGGCTCACTCGGTAGAGTGCAGTGCTGATAACACCAAGGCCATGGATTCGGATCCCATATAGGGATGGCCGGTCAGCTCACTGGGTGAGTGTGGTGCTGACAACACCAAGTCAAGGGTTAAGATCCCCTTACCGGTCATCTTTATTAAAAAAAAAAAAAAATAGGCATTCAGGTAGAGTAAGCTTGCTTCTTCTTCAGGGCTATCTATGCTGAGTCCCAGCATTGAGAATGCTTTCTTTGACCTCTTTGTTCATCTGCCCTGAACTTAGTAATTTTAGCTAAGAAACAAAAGCTAAGTTAAAAACAGCAACTGCTGAACTAACTAGGTCTCCAAAATCCAAATTTCTGACACTCAACTGGTCATTTTGGACAGACTTCTGAATTTTCCTCTAGGTTTTTCTATGTATCTCCTCCTAAAAGCCTATGGTAAATTTTTATGGTTTTATTTTGTCTTGGCACCTATTTTTTAATCTTTCTGTGTCTCCTCTGACACACCCAAACTCCTCGGAAAAGCTGACATTCTTTGTCTGTGCTTTGAGATGTAAATTTGCTACCTTGCTTTCTTTAAAACATGGTGAGGGCTTTGACCATGTGGGGCAGATAAGCTTTGACTTGTTTCACTTAGAAACATGATTTCAATACAACTGTTCTTTTTTTTACTTTTTTTGTTTTTCTTTCTTTTTTTTTTTTTCTTTTTTAAACTACCCTTTTAAAATTAGTGAGCAATATATTGTATTTTTTTCTGTTTTTTCTATGTATACATGTACACATGTATAAGCTACATGTTTATGTCTATACATGTGTTTGTATATTGTTTACTTGGTACCAAATTGGCTTATAAATAATGCACACTCATAATAAACCTAAATGCTTTTCAAGCTCACATAACTTTAGGTTTTTGTTTTTTAATTTTTTTTTTTTTTTTTTTATAAAAGATGACCGGTAAGGGGATCTTAACCCTTGACTTNTTTCTAGATTTAAGACCAACCATGCCAGAATTCATTAAAAGTCTGATCCCCAGAAAATTATGTAACCTTCTGCCTTCAAAGAGACTAATGCCGCCCAGGATGATCTCAGCCTTTGAGAGAAAATCCATGAAAAGAAGCAATCCAATGAAAAGAGGTAAACATCACATTGTGAGAATGCCGATGGCTTTTTTTTGGCTTAATCCAAGTCCCCACCCTAAAACATTTTTACCAGCTCAAGCTGACAAAATATATTGATGTCAGTATTCTTTATTTCCAGAGTCTCTTAACCGATGTTTCTCCTCCATGGCACGCGTGTATAAACAAGGAGTAAACTATACTGGCTTTCTAGTCATTTGTGCCTGGGTTCAAATCCTGACTCCTCAACTTAGCCATGTGACCATGGGCAGATCATTTCACTGCCATAAACCTTGTTTCCTCAACTGTTAACTGGTAATCACTATTGTTCCTTCCCCAAAGAGCTGCTTTGAAGATGAAATAAAATAATGCATTTTAGTGCTTAACAAAGGGCCTGTCATACAATCAGCTCTTAATACGTGGGAGAAATCTTAAAGAGAAGGGATAGGGGAGGGGAATTGGCAGACTTAGAAAGAGCATATAGTTCCTAAGAGACCGAAATCCAAAGGTTCCAGGTGATGAATCACCTGGGGAAAAACACACATATACCACGTCTCAAAAAATATTAAGCATAGTGCTGATGACACCAAGGTTCAGGGTTTGATCCCTGTACTGGCCAGCCACCAAAAAAGAGGGAAACCAGGCCTGATATTTACAGACAAAATTAAAAGAACCCTCTCTCTTGTGTTTTCTCTTTGGACATGTGAAATGGGTTCATCCATAGACAGGAAAGAAAAAAGGCAAGGACCATTACAGCATGGGTCTGCCTGAAGAGGCTTATGGTGCTGAAACAGAATTTAAGACAGAAATTTTTGACCAGGGAAGGATATCCGCCTGGAGAACTTCTGGGTAGAGTGATGCATAGCAAACTGGCAAGAGCTTAAATAACTGGGAGTAAATTAGAGATCTGGACAAAAAGATGAAAGGACCCTCCCAACCTCTCCACAGATTGTGAGCTGCAGCCCATGGGACCAGCCTCTGTCTTTACAGCTGGAATCCTTTCCTCCTGGAAAGCTCTCTGGACTTGCTGAGCTTAGCCTGAGATACTCAACAATCTCAGGCTTGGCATGGCTTTCTCCAGTAAGATTTTCTCTCTCTTGGGAAAGAAAAAAAAAAGCAATGTAGTAAAAAGAGGGAAACTATATAGAAAGAATGCCAAAGAATGTCAGTAATATAAATCACAGGGGAGAGAATTCCTGAATTTATCTTTTCCCAAGTTATTTTTATCAAAAAAAAAAAAA
>NW_007733546.1:85452-96018 GCF_000696425.1 Galeopterus variegatus
ATGCAATATTTAAAAAGCTAAATATATTTGGATCTATTAAAGAAAGTATTGAGAAAATAGGTCTTTTCAGGAATTAGAAATGGTTTTTAACTACAAATATTGATATAAAATAGTTTAAAATTGCTTACTTCCTAGGTTTTCACTAGAAATTAAGTTTACTAGAGTTAAAATTATTAAAATGAATATATGATACTTAAAACTACCTCTTATGTGAGAAAAGTAAGGCATATTTTTTGGTAAGTAAAGCTTATATAAGAGATGTTTTGTATTTTTAAAAAATTTTTTTAAATTATTATTTTTCTAAAAATTAAGAATTAGGGCCGGCCCGTGGCTCACTTGGTAGAGTGCGGTGCTAATAACACCAAGGCCCCGGGTTCGGATCCCACATAGGGATGGCCGGTCAGCTCACTGGCTGAGCGTGGTGCTGACAACACCAAGTCAAGGGTTAAGATCCCCTTACCGGTCATCTTTTAAAAAAAATAAAAATAAATAAATAAATAAATAAAAATTAAGAATTAATATCAAAAGTATGCTAATACACAACTAGAATTTGATTTTCTAGCTTCATGTAGTATTTATTAGGTCTTTTGACTATGTGGATGACTGAGTCTCCTCTCTATCTAAGAGTAAAGGCTTTTCTTTCCAAAATCTTACTTTCGTTAAATAACTATTATTTTACAGGGACCTGTGTTCCTATCTCGATCAAGTGTTTTAAACTTTAGACATGTTTGACAGGCTTCCTGAAATCAGACTTCAAAAGTGGTATTAAGTCTCTCTGACCTCAAACTAACCTTGGCCCCTAAAGCATTCAAAAGAGAGATAATAAACAGGCTTATTTAATATATTAAGTTACAAGGAAAGCCCTGTCAAATAAGAAAGGATGTTTACTTCTTTTTAAGTTATATTCATATGGATATGTTATTAATATATGTTCCAAAATTGTATGAGATCTCTAAGGTTGTAATATGTCTTGGTATATTATCAATCATAATTATGGTTATGTTAAATTATCATAGGCCAAAAAATAACTAAATTTTCTTATCAATTGCATCTTTAGTCCCTCCCATTTTAAGTTTGTCATCCACAGTTAATTGCTTAATTCTGATGCTTTATTTTAACTTTTTTTTTTTTTTTTTTTTGGTGGCTGGCTGGTATGGGGATCTGGGCCTTTGATCCAACCCCTTGACTTTGGTGTTAAAACACCAGGCTCTAACCAGCTGAGCTAACTAGCCATCCCGTGATGCTTTTTCTTAAAGCTCTTCACAAACAATTACACTCCTAAAGTGTTGTGTCTTCAAGGAGGTTCATAAACAGATTCTGACAAGTACAGGTTTCTTCTGATAACCTTGGTTCATATGATTGCACTAGGTAAGAATTTCCTGAACTCGAATTTAAAAAAAAAAAAAAAAAAAAACTGACTAGTTTATAAAACTGCTAACCAACATCCAGCTGGACAAGAATTAATTAAATACCGAGGGAATACTTTGGCAGATTTTCATGCTAAGTTAGCCTGTACTGAAATTGTTAAGACACACAATTTGAAAGAACTCCCTAACCCAAGTCAAATTACTTATGATAATTCATTTGATAAAAAATGCAATACACCTGAATTGGAGAAACAAAATTGATATTTAAAATATATATATATAAATCTAATATTAAGCATGGACTCATGGAGAGCCTGGACAGCTACCTGGTCCTTACTGAGTCCTTAAAGCTTTATTATTAAAAGCTCTGCACTCCATGACTCATCATGGAAGAGATAAAATGATCCAATTTATAGGGGAAAAAATTGGTGTGATAACTGCTATAAAATTGCTAAAATGGTTTATGGCCACTGTTTGGTCTGTCAAACCCAACCCATAATTCTGGGAAGACAATCAAAACTTCAGGTACATTTCTGCTACCTGATGGGTCATTTAAACATTTAGAACGGGATTTCATTCAATTGCCATTTTCAAAGCATGTTTTCTGGTTGTACGGAAGCTTTCTCATGCAGGAAGGCCAATGCTATAACAGTAGCTAAAACGTTATTTAAAGATTTGTTTCTCTCATGGTTCATTCCTAAAGAAATCTCCAGTGATAGAGGTACTTGTTTCACCAGACAAGTTATAAAACAGTTAAATAAGGTATTACAGATACAATAGCTTTAGACAAAACTAACTGAACCGACTGAATTACCTTGGTTAGAGGGACTGTAGATTGATGACAATCAGATCTACTTCCAGTGGAAAACATAAGTTGACCCCTTATGAAATATTCACTGCAAGGCTTATGCCCCTAATAATGGAACCTCATCTATCTCCTGCTCTCCTAAACTGCAAGGCTTTAATGCATTATGCCAAAGTGCATTTTCACGAGGTAGAAGAAGCTATTTATGATCCACCAACGAAGTATAATCACACCCTTCATAATCTGAAACTCGGAGATTGTATCTTCTGGAAAGGACATCAAAGAAAGAATGCCCTTGCCACCCACACTGCAGTAAAACCTTTGGACCTTGAACCTTGGGTTCACGTCTCACAGCTCAAAGGCCCCTCCAGACTCTTGAGACTGTTAACCAGGAAACTTTTTCCTCAGGCAGTATTCTAGATGTGGACAACTTCCCCAAGGTCACAGATCAAGACTTCTCTGCCATCATGAAACTCTTATTTCTCTTAATTTTTCCCTACTCATGCCTACCTCTTTCGCTTGGCAGAATAATGCTGTAATTAGAATTGCACCAAAAGCCCAAAAGGAGTTTCTCGCTAACTGATATATGTGCCAGGATGCGACAGTACCCTTTTAACCTGTCATAACTTAGCCTCAGACCCTTGGTTAGAAACTGCTTATTTCAAATAATTACATTCCAAGTAATGTATTTATGAATAATGGGACTAAAACAAAAAGGGCTTTGTGTGCACCCACGGGCAATACTTTTATTTGTGGAGGATTTTGCAGCCAACTTTATAATGGGCAACCTTGATAAATGAAAAATGAAGGGCCAATGCAGGCTAGAATTTTTAATAGTATCTTTATTGCCCCTTAATCAGTCAGCAACAGACATTAGTTCACTCCTTTTAGACCTACATCATAGGTTAAAGAGAACATTGCCAGAAGGCGTTAGCCCTTCTGGGTGGGCATCATTTGTTCGGTTTTTGTTTTGTTTTGTTTTCCATGGCTTGGAGTAAATATAAATGAGGCAATGATTTAAAAAATTATCCCTCACGGTAGGCTGTAGAGAAGATTCTCCTGCAAAGTCTATGGTTACACAACAGATTTCTTTAAGTTCTCTTGCTAAAGTTGTGCTAGATAATAGAAGTGCTCTAGACTGACCACTGGATGAACAGGGAGGAATCTGTGCAGTTGCTGACACTTCTTGTTGCACATAGATGAATACATGGGGTAGTATAAAGACTCAGTACAGGGGATTAACAAATGGCTAAAGCAGGTAGACTCTTCATCTGGCTTATTCTTTAATGTATTTGATTTTGGGTTGTTTGTTTCATGGAGACCTTGGCTAGGGAGCATACTCCAAACTTTTGGTATTATCCTCCCGATAGTCAATATAGTAGTCTCCTTGGTGCGCTGTATTCTCTCAAAAGTTTTAAATGTTTGTATGCAGTCATCTGTCGAAGGTCAAACAGTCTCTCTTTGAATGGAATGACAAAATGTCAAAGAAATGCATGATCATGAGGACACCATAATGTATAAATGATGTGTTGAGACTGGAAACCTAAAATGATAGTAACTGTGAGTAGCACTAATGCCCTAAGTATTAGTCACACTCTCAGCTAGGTGAGAACCTGACCAAAAGAGAGGAATTATTAAACAAAATCATGGGAGGCCATTGTTTTGGACTGAGCTCCTGCACTAATCCCCAACAGATCAGACCAAACCAAAATGGAGTCACTCATGTTAAGTGTCACATAATCAAACTAAAACTTTAAGAAAACAGCCCTCAAAAGAGACCCATTTTTTTCTCCTGAAAACAGGAGATTCCTGCATAATAAGGAAGTTCCCTCTGCTCTAACACTTATGAAAAAATAACTTGATGCTAATCAGGACCTTTTTTTTCTATTGTTCTGTCTTCCAGATCCCATCTTATAAGACCCATTGTTCTGCTATTTCCCAATAGAATTTGAGACCAAATAAGTCCACTTACAATGATGACAGAGTATGTTAGTGCCTAAAATTTTGGTTAATCTCTCAAAATTGAGAGGTTGGCTGAAAGTGGGGAATTGTTAAATTAAGTTTGGCCTAAAAGTTTTTTCAGACAGTGTACAGTAACCTAACTTGATGTGTAAACAGACTAACCTACTCTTGTAACCTAACAATGTGCAAGCAGATTGTAACCTACTCTTGTAAAAAGTAGTTGAGTCTCAGCCAATTACAGGCAGCCAACTGTTCTCTACCTCACTTCCATTTTCTGTATGTCACTCCTCTTTTTCTGTCTATAAATCTTAACTGATCACGAGACAGCAGTGGAGTTGCTCTGACTCTATTCTGATTCTTGGGACTGCCCAATTTGCAAATTGTTCTCACTCAATTAAACTTTGTTAAATTTAATGTCTAAAAATTTTTTAATCCCTCCCACCCAATGTTACAGAAAGCAGGTCTAGATATTGGCAGTGACTACAAGTTTGCCAACAAAGTAAATCATGCACATGAGATTTCAGGACCACTTACTGCACAGCAGACTTTAGGACAACTTAACCCATGGAATAAAATAAATTGATTAATAGTAACATAGAAAAAAAGTATGTTTCAAAAGAAAACTATGCATCATTTATAGCATACCCTCTGGGTTATAAGATTCTGTCTCTGTTCATTGTCTTTGAGCTATATGGTAAAGCTTTCTAAGATGTAGGTAACTTATAGATGTATAATTTCTGTCCTATCTGATAGTGATTTAATCGACTCCCCCAGCCCCCATCCTTTGCCCATAGAAAAAAGTTTTGTCTCCATTTGCAATTCATCTCAACAGGTTCAACCATATTAATCTGTGCTGTTTTGACTTTTCCTTTAAATCAGTTGCTCTGGGTTGAATTGTGCCCCACCCCCACCCCCCCAAAAAATATATGTCCTAACCCTCAGTACCTGTGAATGTGAGTTTATTTGGAAACAGATAGGGTCTTTGCAGATGATCAAGTTGAGACCATTAGGGTGGGCCCTGATCCAATATGACTGTGGATCCAATTTTTCATGATAAAAAGGGGAAACTTGGACACAGAGGTAGACATGCACACTGAAAGAATACCCTGTGAAGAGGAATTGAGAGACTGGGGTGATGTGTCTACAAGCTAAGGAACCCCAAGGATTTCCAGCAAATCATCAAGAACTAGGAGAGAAGCATGGAACAGATTCTCCCTCACAGCCCCCAAAAGATCTTGTTTCTGTCATTCTGAGAATTTGATTTGTTACTGTCTGGCTAGGCTAAGGCCTGGAATCCTCACACAGCACCAATTATCTAGTTCTTAATCCTGTTTGTGGCGCCAATTATAAAGCTCCTGCGACCGCACTAGTTGTTGAGCTCTTTTACCTGCTGGTAATCCTGCACCCACGGGGCCAATTGTAAAGCTAGGGCTGGGTCTGGAGCTCACAGACCCCTCAAGCCTGTTCACAGACTGGGCCACAAACCTTTCACATGCCAGGCTGGGTCACCAGACTCCTTCACATAGGTCTATGAGCTAGGTAACCAGCCAAAAGGTCCTTGGAGCCATAGGTTGGAAAGCATGGCTGCACGGGTGGATGTCCAGGGCTGACGCCCACCCACCTGCTTCACCAACTCCTCTCTACTCTCTCTCTCTCTGTCTCTCTGTCTCTCTCTGTCTCTCTGTCTCTGTCTCTCTCTGTCTCTCTCTCTCTGTGTCTCTCTCTGTCTCTGTCTCTCTCTCTCCCTCTCCCTCCCTCCCTCTCTCTCTTTCTCCCTCTGTCTATCTGTCTCTCCTCTCTCTCTCTCCAAAGAAGTACACAAGAATAGCAACAAAACTAAAAAAAAAATACATTGGCACACATGCACACTAACTCCACACACACACACAATTTACTTACAATAGATGCACTAAAACCACACCCAGCTGGACCCGGGGCGAGGGCCCTGACCAAACTATTCTATTTTCCCAACAGTTAGTCTTTTCTGTTTGTCCACTTTTCTATTTTGAACGCAAATCAGCTAAGAATTTAAACCATAAGGGAGAAAAAACTTTTTTCCTCTTCCTCCTGGGTTCAGTGGCTAAGACCTTAAGAATTAAACAATCTGACAAAAGACAGACTAACAAGCAGACAAAAAAACAGATTAAGTACATATGCATTCACAAAGAAATGTAGCTCAAAGAGGTGGCTGGAATTCTGGGCTCATATACCCTCTTAACAAAAGGGATACAGTGTGAAGAAGAGGTTAGACAAAGGGAAAAGGACTTAGGGCTTCCTGGTAGAAGGGGTCAAGTTATGGAAAGGTGACTAGGAATTATATGGTAAGCAAGTGTATGGTAAGGTTTGTTATGCAGATGAGAGTCATCTCAGGTGATAAGAATTGTCTCCAGAGTAGTTCTCTTCTTGGTATGGGTGAGGAAGACACCTTCACAAATGGAAATTTATGTTACCTTCATAAAGGGAAATGTACGCCCTGCGTTTAGATGGAAAGAAGGAAGGAAAAGGAACTTGACCTGTATCTGCTATTCCTCAATTGCCTTCAGCTGAAAATAACCCTTATGCCAAAGTGGCATATTTTGGGGTGGCATATTCTGGTCCCCTTTAGTACCTACAAAGAAAGAACAGCTCTTTCACATGGACTGGTAAGTTTTGCAAATTTACATTTACTTTGAATTACGGCTGAAAATCTAGAATTAAAATGACAAGTTCCCTCTGTTTCCACGTTTCTGTATCTGTAATTCAGAAAGGTGTTAAAGTCTCATTGTATGAGAGCGTAATAGTTTTCTACTTCTTAGCATTAATAAAGTGGGAAATAAAATCTGAAATTAAAGGAGCTCTATTCTGATTGGCTTATAGAGATAATAAGCGCTTATATTAATTGAATATTCCTCAAATTGCCAGAAAATAAGGAAACTGAACTTCTAATACTTTCAATGTAATTCTTATAGAAAGTAACTAACAAATGTTTTAAGATTTCAAGTTCACATAAATTAGGTAAGTCTTTGGCAGCCAAAACTAGTGAAATCATTTTAACTTAACAGAAATAACTACACCTTCTGATTTATCAGCATTAAGGAAAGACAAGCTTATATTTTAATCCTATTTGGGCTTGTTCTTCTTAACCTTATACAGGTTTATTGATTGAATAAGCTAGCATTACTTCTACTTAATGTTTAAGATTATAAAAAATATAAATTTGTATATAATTGGTTTATTATCCTGACAATTTTATTTGCCTCAGATTATACCTTGTGCAAACAATGAATCTATAAAGCTATGAAATATGTCAAAGTTTGCTCAATTTTAATGTACTTATTCCCTTGGTTACCATTTATTGCCTTCATCTACAATCTGAAGAGGGTCCCCCCACCCCATCCCCGTATAAACCGCCTAGACAGCAAAGATTCTGTGCTTTACTAGAATAACCTTCAATAGTTTATGTTGACTTTATTATGTCCCTGATTATTTAAGAAAACAAAAGTTTCTCACTTAGGAAAATCCAAGGTTCTTTACAATTATGTTACCTTCTATGTTTACTTTCCTTTTGGTTTTTATTTTATTTTATTTTTTTGGTGGCTAGCCAGTATAAGGATCTGAACCCTTAACCTTGATGTAATAACACTGTGCTCTAACTGACTAAGCTGACTGACCAGCCTTATATTTGCAATTTAAATATTTTATCACCACTTCTTTTTTTTTTTTTTTAAAGATGACCAGTAAGGGGATCTTAACCCTTGGCTTGTTGTCAGCACTACGTTCTCCCAAGTGAGCCACAGGCTGGCACTTTTATTGCCACTTTGAAATGAAGAGCCAAATATTGTTTCTTAGGCACCCAGATCTGATTCCTATCTTAAGCATTCAAATCTCCTGACAGCTTTTGATTTTTCCTTCCTAAAATGGAATTCTAAAATGTAAAATATATAAGACTTTTATATTTTGAGATTTCCAGTGGGAGGAGGAGGGGGTTCTGAAAAATCACAAAGACTTTTTTTTTTTCTTGTAAAAAGAGATGTGCTAGGGCCGGCCCATGGCTCACTCGGGAGAGTGCGGTGCTTATAACACCAAGGCCACAGGTTCAGATCCTACATGAGGATGGCTGGTTGGCTCAATGGCTGAGCGTGGTGCTCACAACATCAAGCCAAGGGTTGAGATACCCTTACCGGTCATCCTTATGTAGGGGAAAAAAAAAAGAGAGAGAGAAGTGCTAGACATAATTAGTCTTATTTGCTATGTTTCTATTGATGAATTACATGAAAGACTTGTCATATCAGATGAAATGCTCAGCCTTCCCTAGATTAAATCAGTATAATTTAAAATGTTAATATAAATATTTCAGAAACTATATGCTATGTGGCAATTTCCTGGAAATTTCCAGTGCCCTGGTGTCCATGATATGTTTTTCTTTATTAGGGCCCCAATGCTGCTTTGCCTGTATTAGACAACAATACTATAGCATCATCAGTCATGATTTGTTATTTTTGTTTGCTGTTTGTTTGGGGTTTTTTTTATTATTGTTGTTTCTTTTGGTGGCTGGCTACTAAGGGGATCCAAACCCTTGGTGGCCAGCATAACACCGTATTCTAACTAACTGAGCAGCCTGGCCAGTCTCTTAAGTTATTTTCTAAATAACTTTGATCACAGCTTTATACTTCTTTATTTGAATCTAGTATCTTCTAGATCAATGGTTTTCAACTGGCAACTCACATCACTTACCTATAAAATTTTATTAATGTACAGATGTTTAAGACCTACTCAGGACCTGCAGAATCTCTTTGCTTGATATTCTTGATATATTCTTGGTATATTCTTACTTGGAATATTCAGGGTATGTTGTACCTCAGGATTATTATGTTATATCTGAAGATTATTTTCTCTGTAAAGATTATGTTCATCCATTTTTACAAATCAGATGTAATGTTCATTGACTCATTATAATTATTTTGTTTAAAATTTGTTGGAATTACCTTTATTTTCTTCTTTGGCATGCCACAGAAGCATTTCCCCATCAGTTGCATTATTATTAGAATGAATTCTTTTCAAAATTTTTGCTTTTGAAAGTTATCAGTAAAAAATCAACCACAGCAAAGTCTTTTGTCATCTACAAGTAGTTCTTTGTTTTACTATGATGCTTCCCTGAAAGTGTTTCCTTTTTAACAAAGGACTGTCTCAGAGTCCCATGGAAAAGGTCCATGCCGGGTACCTTTGGGTACAGGCTTATGACGGCATTACTTAAACAATTTTGAGACCCTACCAGATGAACTGAGTCAGGATTTCTAGAACTCTAGTCAAGAAACAACTGGATTCATGAGATTGCTAAGCCAGGATACAGTAGAACAAGAATTACAACGTGTATGATGAAAAAAATAAATTAGAAAATAAAAAAAATAATAATAATAATTAATTACATAGGACTGAATGAACTGAAGACAATGATTATGGCTTTTTGGAGGGGTGATTATTATTGATGTTTTAATGTTGTATTTTCTGGGTTTATAGAAGAAAGCCCTTTCTTTTCTCTTTTAAGTTATCTGTAACTCATAACAATTTAGTAGACTCTGTTTTTGTAAACTGAAATGAGATATTTGTAAATGATATCATAGTCTGTCTGATCCCACCAGAATTTGGAATGATCATCATTTGTGAATGATGTTCATTTAATGAGATATCATCACAGTCTTTTAAAGAACTAAGGTTGACTTTACGGAGTTAAGACTTACAAAACTTTTGAAAAATTGGCCTGGGACTTGGCTTACGGGGTTTCCAGTCCTACAAGTGAGTAAGGAAAATCACTTCCCAAGGAAACTCAGGATGTTTTGAGGAACTCAGAAAGAGAGGAATTCACCCAAATTAATAAGTACTAAAAGCAAAATATGGAAGTGACTTCTTGGCTTTCTAGCTGCAAGCTTTTAAATGTCTAATCTGAGATTAAAAACTAACAGCAAATGAAGCTTAAGAAGGCTCTTACAGCAAAGTAGCACTCTTGAGGCACCTGTGTAAATTATCAGGCCAAATACAATGGGGCCAATCTCATCTGTGATTAAGAATAATTGAAATTATTTTTTATCAAAAGGGGGGAATTGTAGAAAAAAATTTTGTTTTTCAATGGAAAACTATCATCTATAGTGTACCCTTCTAGAATATGAGATTTCAGCTTATTCACTGTCTTTGAGCTATGTTGCAACTCTTTGTAGGTAACTACTAGATACATACTTTCTGTCTTGTCTGGTAGTGGTTAAATGACTTCTCCCCAGCTGGGAAAAAAAGTTTTGTCTCCATTTGTACATCTCAACATTCCTTTACTCCATATAAATCTATGCTGTTTTGACTTTTCCTTTGAACTGGTTATAACATCCGCCTGGTTCCCTCATATTTGAGTAAAATAAATTCTTCGACACATTTTATACCTATATGAGAGTCATGATTTTACCTTTT
>NW_007733546.1:96560-108756 GCF_000696425.1 Galeopterus variegatus
TGAGCGGGAACCGGTCTGTATGTGGGATCCGAACCCTCGGGCGGGAGTGCCACCGCACTTCTCAAGCAGCGCACTTATCCAGTGTGCCACTGGGCCGGCCCTGAGTAAAATAAATTCTTCGACACATTTTATACCTATATGAGAGTCATGATTTTACCTTTTTCTGAAAATTATTTTTTAATAAGCTAATTGGATCTTCTGCTGTTCCTCTCCATTTCTGAAGACTTCCCAGCCAGGACTGTGCCTAATATACTCTTTATTATTATTTTTTTGTTTGTTTGTTTTTGTTTTCCTTTTTGTCTTTTTTCGTGACCGGCAAGGGATCGCAACCCTCAGTGTCGCGCCCATACTGGACCGGGACCAGCAACGGGATCGCAACCCTTAGTGTTGCGCCCGCACCTCGCTCAGCCAGTGAGCAGCCGGTCTGTATGTGGGATCTGAACCCCTGGTGGGAGCGCCGCCGCACTCCCAAGCGGCGCACTGTAGCAGTGTGCCACCGGGCCGGCCCCTCTTTATTATTTTTTTTTTAAAAATTCTGGATATCATAAAGGTATCACAAAAATATCTTTTTAAAAAGCAATTCATAATTGAAAACTTAACTAATCAAAATGAGCCACCTCTCCTCATTCATACAAATGGATGGAAGGGAACAGAGCCCACACAGCTGCCAGGCTCTGTGCAGGGCACTCAGAACTTTGTAGGATTAAAAAAAAATGCCTACCCAACAGATACCCCCCTTCTTCAGTAGTAGAAAAACTTCAGTATTTGATCAGTAGAATTTACCTTTCCCCACAAGTCTTATGGATGGGGGACCCTTTCCCAAGTTTCCCAAAAGTAAAACCTTATTAAAAAGACAAAAAGAAACAAACAAAAAAAAAACCCTGATTGGTCTAAGGCCCTTATGGTGGTTCTAGTCCCCTTGCCAGTGATTGATTAGACCTGACCGTGTTTCATGGCTGGGAGGTGGGAACAGAGGAAAAGATTCCAAAAGGAAAGATTTCCTGCTCTTAAAAAGACCTATGTGAAGAAAAGTACACCCTTTCTTTGACTCTGGAACTATGGCATCCTTCTTGTGATATGATAGCAGCTATCTTGGCTAAGGACAAAATTTTTCACATAAAATATGGCAAAGCAGAAAGAAGAAAAATTCCTAGGTTCTTGATAATATTTTTGAGTTACTGGACTAACCGAGCCTGGAATTAGTCTTCCTTGGGATTTCTTAATATGTGAGATAATCAATTTTCTTATTAAAGTAAGTTGAATGGGAGTTTTCTGTTCCTTACCACCAAAAGTATCCCAGCTGATACAAATATTTTATTTCATTCCATCCTTACAACAACCCAATTAGATATCTGTGAACATTCTCGTTTTATAGATGAAAATCAATATGAGGCTTAGAAAGTTTTAGTAACTTAAATACAAGGTAATTTGTCCAGGGTCATACATAAGACAAAATTTGTATTCAACTCTAACTCCAGACCCATTCTTTTTCCACTACCACTTATCTCCTATGTTTATTACTAGTCACTGGAAAGTTAATTTCTCTTGGTTTTTTGTTTTGTTTTGAGGATTTGTGTGTGTGTGTGTGTGTGATGGTTGTTCTTTTTCTTGGTTTTGTTTTGTTTGCTTTGCGAAAGTTAATTTCTCTTGGTTTTTTGTTTTGTTTTGAGGATTTGTGTGTGTGTGTGTGTGTGTGATGGTTGTTCTTTTTCTTGGTTTTGTTTTGTTTGCTTTGCTTTTTTTTTTTTCATCCTTTAAAATATCTTAGAAGATCATAAGCCTAGTGTTTAAGAGAAAACTTCGGTGTCAACCAACCTGGGTTTAAATCCTGCCTCTGTGTTACTTCAGACAAGTTGTTTAACCTCTTTAAACCTCAGTTTCATCATGTGAAGAATGGGAATAGCAATTACTGCAATAGCTATAGAATATATATAAAAGGAAAGGAGAAAGCAATTTAAACATTTCACTCCAAAAAACCAACTAAACACAAAAGAAGACAGTAATATAGAAAGGGAGGAACAAAAAGCTATAAGGCATACAGAAAACAAATGACAGAAGTCTCTCTTTACTAGTAACTACTTTAAGTATAAATGGATTAAACCCTCCAATTAAAAGACAGAGATTGGCAGAATGAATAAAAACATATGATCCAAAGCATGCTATCTACAAGAGACTCACTTTAGATCCAAATAACAAATAGACTGAAAGTGAAAGGATGGAAAAAGATATTACAACCAAAAGAGAGCGGGAGTAGCTATGCTAATATCAGACAAAATTGACAAGAGATAAAGAATGGCATTATATATTAATAAAAGTTTCAGTAGAGCAAAAACATATAAATTTATAAAAATTTACCTAACTAATGACAGACCATCAAAATATATTAAGCAAAAACTGGCAGAACTGAAG
Organism: Galeopterus variegatus; assembly: GCF_000696425.1. NCBI lineage: Eukaryota > Metazoa > Chordata > Mammalia > Dermoptera > Cynocephalidae > Galeopterus > Galeopterus variegatus. Next base: position 98,970 of record NW_007733546.1, read on the forward strand.
GGAGAAATAGACAACTTTATAATAATACTTGGAGACTTCAATACCCCAATCTCAATAACATATAGAACAACAATGCAGATGATAAGTAAGGAAACAGAGGACTTAAACAACATATTATATCAACCAGATCTAAAAGACATACAGAACACTCTACCACTCTACCCAATAACAGCATACACATTCTTCTCAAGTTCACAGGAGACATTTTCCAGGGTAGACCATATGTTAAGCCACCAATTAAATCTCAATAGATCAAAAAGATAAATATCAGACTAAGTATCTTCTCTGACCATAATGGGATGAAGTTAGAAATTAATGACAAAAATAAAACTGGAAAATTCACACATTTGTGAAAATTGAATACACCCTTAAACAACCAATGGATCAAAGAAGAAATCTCAAAGGAAATTAGAAAATGAGAAAATTTCTAGAAATGCAATACCTACCAAGACTAAATCACAAAGAAATAGAAAATCTGAATAGATTTATAACTAGTAAGGAGATTGGGGGGAAGTGTGGAAGGAGAGGGGAGGGAGAAGGCAAGACAATATTCAGACAAATAACATAAAGATGATCTCTAGCATATTGGCCTGGGGAACAGGGCAAAGATGCCAGCCACTAAAGAGAGAGACTGAGAGAGGGAGAGAGGGTTGATGAAGGCCATGGAACAAGGGCTTTCACTGTAGCAAAGGGTTGAGGCCAGAGAGAAGAGCTGGAACCAAGAACCAAGTAGGATGGATCTGCTCCCTGTAAGTGAGAAGAGTCAAAGAAGTTTCCGGCATTTGCTGCCTGCAAGGGAAGGGACTGAAAAAGAGCAGGCGGCTGCCTCAGCCCACCCCAGGACGACCTTGCCCCGGCCCCTGCCTACGCATGCCTCAGCAGGCTCTGCAGTCACTTGCTTCTTCGGTCACCCACTCAGGAACGTGGTCAGCACTCACCGAGAACTGAGCACTGAAGGGAGTGGGGTTGGCCAGGGGCTGCCTGGAGGGACCAGGCCAAGAGCCCCACCGTTTCTTCAGCCTCCGTAGCTGTTCACTTCCTGTCAGCCCAGAAACTGTCTGCTTGGACTTCTGGGCCCATCCCAAGTTGGGTGAGGGGTCACCACCTAGCCAGGCCCACACCCGTCCCACATGCCTTTAAAAGCTGGCTAGGGGCCGGCCTGTGGCTCACTCGGGAGAGTGCGGTGCTGATAACACCAAGGCCCGGGTTCTTCAACTCTAGAAAATTTTGTGAGGATTCTTCCAGGTAAAGGATGTTACCCCAAGAGACTTACGTGATAACAGTTAACATATTTGGTCTTGGGTTCTGCTCCCCTGTAGCCTACACTTTCAGAAATGCCATTTCACAGTGACATAAGAACAGTACTGTGTATTTTTGCTTCTCTCCAGAAGAATCCAGGTTGAAAACAAAAAGGAAACAAAACCTAGTCTAGTGATACTTCTCAGAGTAGAATTCAGAGGACAGAACAATTAAAGAACCACTCAGAGATTTTACCAGTTGCCCTTACATGTCCTCTTCCTCATCACAGTCCAAAAGACTCAAGTTCCTAACACCATTGTTCTGACTAAGTTGGAAAGGACAGCCTACTAATTAGATATGCAGTCTCTTCTGTTATCCACACTCTTCACAGGGCAGTAGTGACTGCCTATGTTCTATCCCCCAAACAAAGCATCGAAACTAGTCACAGAAACCTGTTTTCAAAGACAGACTCTATCACTTACTGAGATCATCAGCTTCAACTTCCTCATCTGCAGAATGGGAATGATAATGAAAATTTGATAAGATAATACACAAAAAGTCTTTAGCCTCAGGCAGGATCCAAACTCAAAGCCTTTTTGGGACATTCTCATAACTAGAGTCACTGCAGACTTTCACATGCACACCCAGCACAGCTCCTGTGCTAACAGTAATATATCCAGAGCCCTGGTCCCATTGGCACAAGGACCTGTATTTATTTCTGCAGCCATAAGCCTGGCATCTAGTGCAGCAGAGGAGAACAGGCCCTATGACCTGAGAAGAGAGGGGCTGGAAAGCAATAAGGGTTATCCCAGCTGCACTTACACAGGCTGGGGTTGGGGTTACTGAGCAAAAAGGCAGTTGTCTATGAGACAGGAAGTGGGCCCTCACCAGACACCAAATCTGCCAGCACCTTGATCTTGGACTTCCCAGACTCCAAAACTGGGAGACATAAATTTCTGTTGTTTATAACACACCCAGTTTATGGCATTTTATAGCAGCCCAAACAGACTATGACAGTTGAAAATCATTTGTAAAACTAGTATGGGAGAAGGTAAAGTAATTCAGTCCAGCAGCACCGACCCTGCATCTCTGTGGCAACAGTTGACTGATTAGCAACAGTTTCATTTCCCTGGAATTTTTATTCCAGTCCCTTATATCCCACCTAACATAGGTGTTCATTTATCTCATCTGCCTGACTTCTGTAGGCGTTTAGTTTCTGACCCACAATCTACAGAGATATAATATTAAATCTTGTAGGTATTTAATATTACAGGCCAGATTAGGAACTTTGAAGTCCTAGCATGGGGAAGAATATGAGGTCCATTCATATTCTTCTACTGCCTACCCTCACCTTGCTTCTGTATGTTCAAACTAAAGGGCTAGCCAGTTAGCTGATTCGGTTAGAGCAGGGTGCTGATAACAAGGTCAAAAGTTCAGCTCTCATACTGGCCAGCTCCAAAAAATAGATAAATCAAAATAAAATAAAGCTAAAAACAATATTAAACCACACAAAAGGATAGGCCAGTCCAATATAGTTCTGATTTTTTTCCCCAACGTGATTTCCTAGGTGCTTTTTGGGAAATACCAAATTCTTTCCAAAGTAATTTTTTGGGTGCTGCTTTGCTTTGTGGGTGTCTAACTCTGGATTTGGTCTGTCTCTGAGGGATCCCTAGATGCTCGGTTGACTCCAACCTTCAGCCTTTCCTTTTGCCTGGGTTTCCCTGCACTTTCGCTGTATCCTCAGAGCACGTTTCATCTTCGCAAATCTCAGGTAAGGTATTTTTCTGCTCGACTGTAGCTGACATTTCTTGGAATTGAAGGCTGAATTGTTCTTTTTTTTTTTTTTTTTTTTTTTTTTTTTGTAGCTGGCCTGTACAGCAATCGAAACTTAGACCTTGGTACTATCAGCACCGTGCTCTAACCAACTGAGCTAACTGGCCAGCCCTGTTGCTCTTTTTAAATAAATTTATTTATGTGTTAGAAATAGTGCCTCCCTTGATGCAAATCAAAACCACATTGAGATATCATCTCACCCCAGCTAGACTGGCCATCATTAAAAAGACCAAGAATAACAAATGCTGGTGAGGATGCAGAGAAAGGGGAGCCCTTCTACACTGCTGGTGGGACTGTAAATTGGTGCAACCATTATGGAAAACAGTATGAAGTTTCCTCAAACAGCTACAGATAGAACTGCCATGTGATCCAGCAATCCCACTGGTGGGTATATACCCAAAGGGATGGAAATCATCATGTCTAAAGGATGCCTGCACTCCCATGTTTATTGCAGCTCTATTTACAATAGTCAAAATATGGAACTGACTTAAGTGTCCATTAACAGACAACTGGATAAGAAAAATGTGGTATACATACACAATGGAATACTACTTGGCCATAAAAAAAGAATGAAATTCTGCCATTTGCAGCAACATGGATGAGCTTAGAGAAAATTGTAATAAGTGAAATAAGCCAGACACAGAAAAAGAAATACTGCATGTCCTCACTCATAAGTGGGAGCTAATAGATAAATAAATAAATAAATAAATAAATAAATAAATAAATAAATAAATAAATAAATAAATAAATAAATAAATAAATAAATAAATAAATAAATAAATAAATAAGAAGAAAGAAACAACAATCACATTAATACATTGAACTTTCAGAAGGAGAGAACAGAACTGTGGTTATTAGAGGTGGGTAAAGGGGAGGTTGTGGGGGTTAGCAAGAAATTGATTAATGGAAACAAGAATGATTACGTTTATAATGATGAATATCCTAATTATCCTGGTTTGATCATCACAAATTGTACACAAGTATTAATATACAACTCCATACCCTACAAATATGTATAATCAATTATGTTTCAATGAAGAAAATTTTTTATTTTAAAAAAGTTCAAATAAAAACAAATAGATTTTAAAAAGGAGATATCATGTTTCCTTCCTATACAACATCAAAACCATAGATATTAACATACTTGATAATGCACCTTGAAATCCTTTTCCAGGGATTAAAAAGGCAATTTTCAGGTTTAATACTTGATCTTTTGGGTTAATGAAACCTTAGCATAATGAAAGGGATCCAGGAATTTTTCTATAAAACCTTCCTTGAAATCAATGGAAATGTAATTGAATATTTTACTGGAATACAAATTTTTCCTTTGCTATGGTCTGAATGTTATGTTCCTGCAAAATTCATAGCTGAAATTTTAACCCCCGAAGTGATGGTATTAGGAAGTGGGGCCTTTGGGAGGTGATTAGATCAGAAAGTTGAGCCGCCATGAATGGGATTAGTCTCCTTATAAAAGAGGCCCCAAGGGGTTGGCCAGTTAGCTCAGTTGTTTAGAACATAGTACTGATAACACCAAGGTCCAGGGTTCAATCTGTGTACTGGCCAGCCACCAAGAAAAAAAAAAAATTGAGAAGAGGCCCCAAAAAGATCCCCTGCCTAGTCTATGAACCAGGAAGCAAGCCCTCACCAGACACCGAATCTGCCATCATCTTGATCTTAGACTTCCTGGCCTCCAGAACTGTAAGAAATAAATTTCTATTATTTATAAGCCACCCGGTTTACAGCATTTTGTTATAGCTGCCCAAACAGACTAAGACAACCTTTAAGTTTGAGAACAAGCTAATTAAAGTATCCCAAATTCTCAGTTCCAGGTTTGGAAAATTCCTGATTTATTCTTCAAAATCAGGGCTTTCTCTTTTACTTTGTGTAAACTTAGTGTAAATACCAAGGCAGATTAGGCACTTCAGCAATTTTAGGAAAAATGACTGTTTCTCCAGACCTTGGAAGAACATTTCAGCACACCTGTTAAGACAGACTTGGGAAGGAAAACTTAAACTGATTGCCTGTACATTAAAACTGAAAAATTATGTAATGTGCAACCACTGTTGACAGTTATGATGTAAATATAGTGCTAATGGCACTCAATCACCTTCAGACATACACAATGACAAGAGATTTTATTTTCCTGGGGCAGGAGTGGATTTACCTTCTCCCATTCATATTTCCATAATTGCTCGATTACATGGTCACATAATTAAGTAGTTATGTCTTTCTTCTCCAGCTGAGTATAGAATTTTTTCAAAGTGTCACCCACAGACCACCAACATCATGCAGATTCCTGGACTCCACTCCTGATATACTGAATCAGGAAAATCGCACTTTTAACAAACTTCCAGAGTTTTTCCTGTGTATGCTAACATTTGAAAACCACTAGACAGAAACGTTTTCCTCATTTTTGTTCCTCAGTGAAAAAAAAAGTTCCTGACATCTAGTGGGAGTTTTAAAAATGTTCATACAATGGGATAATACTCAGCAATAAAAAGGAACAAACTACTGGTACACATAACATTATGGATAAAGCTCAAAATCATCATCATGAACGAAGAATCCAGAAACAAAAGAGTACTTTTGTATTATTCCATGTATATAAAGTACAGGGGAAGACAGAATTAACTGGTGATAGAAATCAGAACATGGTTGCCTCTGCAAAGGACAAGTATTGACTGGAAAGGGACACAAGGGAACTTTCCAGGTGAGAGAAATGTTCTATATATATATTGATTTGGGTGACAGTTACATGAGTATAATTATAAGTCCAAATTCATTGAATTATTCACTGAAGATTTGTGCATTTTCCTGTATGTAAAATATATCTCGTTTTAAAAACTTATGTTTCTATGCTGGCCAGAAATCAAAGCATGATCTATCCTTTATGCATCATGCTTTCATTTTTAGGAGCATTTGACAGACATCTAAGGCTTTAAACAGTCTATGATTCCAGTTAGAGGTGTCACCAACATCTTGACACAAGGCCCTCTTTCTTCCAGTCACTCTACAAAGGGATTACAAAACAAACACTGTTTCAATATATCATTTACACGAGTGCCTGGTTTTTTATATTCATTAGTTGATTTAAATCTCACTTTTAAAAAATGTGCAGTAGGAATATTTAACACATGAGAATCAAGGTCCAGATAGGCCAAGTAATTTGCCCAAAGTCACACAGCTAATGAGTGATGACATCAGGACTCAAACCCAGATTCCAAGCCCATACCCTTTCCTCTCCCAGTAAACACATACACACACACATATATTTATATGTGCATATATATGCACACACATATATAAAATATCCAAATTGCAGTTCATAGATTTCCTTTCCTTTTACCATGAACCTGTGATAATGGTTCTTTCTGTGATATGAAAATCAATAAACAAAGCGTTCATAAAGGGATCTAGAGCACATGAAAAGTTTTGAATCATTGCCTTATCCACCACACCTGACTCTCATTCTCAAACCCCTGTTTGCTTTGGAATCTAGGGACTGAAATAATCTACTGAGAATAAATGAAAGAGGCCACAGATCATCTGCAGAGCTTGCCAAATGACAAAGGGGGAATTTCACTTTCTTAAGGTGATAAATGTAATTCTTCGTTATCCTATGTAAGAAAATAATCTAAGGGATTCATTTTCAGAAATGACTTATCTGAGGGTGTTTTAACTGATTCAGGCCCAGCCTGAAAGTTGTCTGACTGGGCCAGCCCATTGCTGGAGGGTCGCTGAACAGGTAGAGCTCTCCTTGAGATGGTGATTAGTTACTAGCCCCTATTATTTTCTTTGAATAGATAGAGCTCTCCTTGAGATGGTAATTAGTTGCTAGCTCCCTTTGTTTTCTTCACTCCCTGGTGTTTCTCCCTTCACAGGGCTTTAGCAGGCCTTTTTTGCAGGCTTGTCCTGAGCCCCCAGACAAATGAATTCCTTGCAAGGAGGTAATAAATTTTAGGCATAATTCAGGAAGATTGTGCACCCCATAGTACTCAGCCAATGAGGAAGTAGGTGGAGGGACTTGCAAACTAGGTAATGAATTGCTTGCTACAGCCCTTTTCCGTGTGCCTGTCCCATTCACAGACACCTGAACTTGCAAGGCTGTTATTAAAGTCTGGCTTTGCTGTACCTCGTGTCTCTGTGTCCATCCTTTGACATTGGATGGGTGAAGTCATTTCTCACATCCTGCACACTGAAGTATTGGCAGCATCTTTAGAAAGGAAGCAGACACATTGATTGCATTTTCAAGGTTAAAAATTGAAAGCATTTAGCAGTGGGAAGAGAGAAATTAGCTTTATTATCTACAACTGCTGGCTGCTTTTTCAAGCCATGGTCCACAGGACATGATTTCTTCCTGAAATTTTGCTCTCATTAGTGGTTTCTAACAGTTAATTCCTAAATACTCAAGTCTATACCACAGCCAAGATGATTTCATTCTGATCTATTAGAAACCCCTAAGAACCCACCCAAAAATGCCAGAAAAATTCAAGTGACTCTTATATATGCTGAGATTAATATTCCACAGAAATGCCTCATGAGAATAATGTCAAAACAATTCACTTAAATCTTTTCTTGGCAAGCATAAAACATCTATGAAAGAGAATGATAGCATGTAGGTACCAAGAAAGAAGCAAGCTGAATAACTGCTATGAACAACTTATTAACTGATGAAGAAAAAAGCATTATCACTATTGAAAAAGCATCTTTCTGGTCCAATATACTTTCATAATACAATGATCTGAAAGTCATTTTGCATCATGCTCAGAAAGCCCTCACATATATGGTCAACAAAATTGGAAGTTGGTTTTCAATCCGTTTTCAAGCCCTAATCCTGTTTTCTCTGAAAAATAGTTTTCACTTTAAAGAGCTCAGGACAATAATTCCTTTGGAGAAAATTTACTTCTGTGGCTGGCCTGTTATTATAGAGTTATCAGTACCGCACTCTCCCGAGTGAGCCACAGGCCAGCCCACTTTGTAAATATATCATACATGATAGTTATTTTTTTTTATTTTATTATAAATAATAAACAAAGAGATCACTGTGAAAACAACTCTCCCTTTGTAATTCAAAATTGTAGTTTGCCCAAACTGATCATAATGGATTCCAAATATAGATTTTTAATAGAAAACATTGTAAAAACTGTCAATTATCATCTTCCCCTTCCTCTTTCATTCTTGGCCATAAATCCAGAGCATATCAATAAATTCCACAGACTGAGTGATGACTCACATTCTGCAATAATTATTACATTAAAGCATCTTTCCAATAACAGTGAGTACTGATTTGTAAAATGGGAAACTCAAACCGGTCCCCACAACAGGGCACTTTCAGGATGAGTTCTCCACTGTCCAGGTTCTGGCCTGCTGCCTGGATGGCCGCAGAAGCTTGAGACTGAGCAAAAAGCATAGCCATCCCTTAGGGACAGACTCCATTTAACCAAGCTCATTGTGACAACCATGCAAGAAACTAGAATGCCGAATGATTAATTTACAGGAAGATACAGCATACCAAGCAAGCCTGAGACCTGATTAGTTGATGGCTATATTCACTCCCTGTGGGCCAATCTGCATGGGCAATCAAATTATAATTAGAAGGTTACTTGGTGAATGTAGAACCAGGAAGAAGGCAGAGTTAGCCATCTCCAGAGTAATCGGAATTGAAGGGTTTTTGTAAGGGCCCACTGGGGCTGGACCTTTACAGATAGCCCCTCTCAGACATAGTTTAGTTTACCCTTCCTCTGAGGTTAATTAACCTCCTTTCTGGGCCGGCCCGGTGGCGCACTACTACAGTGCGCCGCTCTGCCAAGGGTTCGGATCCCACATACAGACCGGTTCCCGCTCACTGGCTGAGCAAGGTGCGGGCACGACACTGAGGGTTGCGATCCGTTGCCGGACACGAAAAAAGACAAAAAAAAAAATTAACCTCCTTTCTGAAGAACACATTCTTTGTCGCTGTGAATAACTTCAAGCTTGCTAGAGTCATATCTTTGGGGACTAGAAGCCATTTCATCCTTTAAGGTAATTTGCCTATATAACCTGTATTAATTAGGGTTCTCCAGAGAGACAGAACCAATAGGGTATGTTTACAAATATATGAGAGGAAATTTATTAGGGGAATCAGCTCACAAATTGTGAAGAGGAATCCCACGATAGGCCATCTGCAAACTGGATGCTGGTAGCGTGGCTCAGTCTAAGCTCAAAGACCTCAGAACCAGGGAAGCTGATGGTGTCCTTGGTGTAAGTCCTGGAACCCAAAATCCAAAACGTCTAAAGCTCTGATGTCCACGTACAGGACAGCAGAGTACATCCCAGCTCCAGCAGACAGAAACAACTATTCATCTTTTTTCTTCTTTTTTTGTTCTCTCTGGGCCCCCAGTGGATTGGATGGCTCCTGCCCATATTAAGGGCAGATCTTTCCCACCCAGTCCACTCAGGCTCTCATGCCAATCTCTTCTGAAAACACCCTCACGGACACACCTAGAAAGATAGCTTTATCAGGTTTCTCAGTATTCCTTAATCTAATCAAGTTGATACCTACGATTAACCATCAGATAACCCGATCCCTTTATGTTTGTTTCACAATTTAGCTCTCTTCAAAGGCAATCTCCTTGGGCCGGCCCGTGGCTCACTCGGTAGAGTGCGGTGATGATGGCACCAAGGCCATGGGTTCGGATCCTATATAGGGATGGCCGGTTTGCTCACTGGCTGAGCG
>NW_007733547.1:0-32296 GCF_000696425.1 Galeopterus variegatus
TCACGGAACCTACAAGTGAGCCTGAAGTTCAGAGCGAACCCTCTCAAGAAAGCTATTTCTGAACTCCTCATCCCACCAACCCCCTTAAACTTCCTCTATCCCGATTTCCAATCCTCTCACCCATACATGAGGATGAATCCTCTCCTGAATCCTCTCCCTAAACCTCTTTCTATATTATTTGGATTGTCGGGAAGGGCCCTAGGGCATACTTTATGGGCAATTAAAGATAAACTTGAACAAGCCTTGACCTCCACCACTGAGTCCCTTTCATTCCTACAAAAACAGGTCACCTCCCTAGCCAAGGTAACTCTCCAAAGTCACCAAGCTTTAGACCTTCTTACCGCAGAGAAGAGAGGCACATGCATCTTCCCCAGGGAAGAATGTTGTTACTACATCAATGAATCAGGCTTAGTCGAAACTAACGTCATCAAACTCACTGATCTGGCCTCTAGCCTCCGGGCCACGTCCAACTCTAACCCCTTTTCTTCCTTTTTCCACAATCCTCTCCTAACCTGGATATGGCCTGTCGTAGGACCTCTAACTATTATCTACCCTGCATTATTCAAATAAGTAAAATTTCTAACCAAGCTTTTAACCAGCCTTTACTTAGAAATTACCAGCTGCTGGCCACGGAAGACCCTTCCTGCTCCTCAATAGAACGCCTGACATCTTGATGAAATGGATCTAAGTCACCGGTGGTGCTTGTTCCTGACCACTCTAGCTGCAGATGCATGGATGATCTTCCCCACAACCTCTTATGCCCATTGGACACAGCAGATGGCTGACCAATGGCTCCAAGGAACTTTCATGGATTTCTGTCCCCTTAAAATCACCCTGTTCACCACTCTCCTTTGGGGTATAAGGGGGTTTCTTTCTCCTCCCTGTTTCCTCCTCCCACAATGCCCCCCTCCAGCAGGAAATAGTTTGGAGACCTCAATGACCTTATCCCCAATAGAGGAAAAAGGGAGGAATGTAAGACCCCATAGAAGACCCCAAAGGAGGCACTCCCTAAAACATGGCGCTTTTCTCTTCCGGGTCCTAACAATCTCGCTGGCGCCAAGGTGCAGCCTATCAGAAATCATTACCTGCCCCCGACCAATCAACTACCGCCCCGTGTACTAACCACTTTCTCCCGGAACCCAGCTCTATATAAATGTATGCTTCTCCCCCGAATAAAGCAGAACTTCTCCGGTGAACTGTCAGCTCGGGTCCTGTTGTCCTTTCAGGTTTTACCTGCTTTTCTTTAGAAAAATGTGTCTTCGGGCCGGCCTGGTGGCGCACTGGAGAGTGTGCCGCTTGGGAGCGCGGCGGCGCTCCCGCCGAGGGTTCGGATCCCATGTGGAGACCGGTTCCCGCTCACTGGCTGAGTGTGGCGCGGGCCCAACACTGAGGGTTGCGATCCCGTTGCCAGTCCCCGGTACGGGCGCGACACCGAGGGTTGCGATCCCGTTACCGGCCAGTAAAAAAGACAAAAAGGAAAAAAAAAAAAAAAGAAAAATGTGTGTTCATCAGACATTATTATAATATCCAGCTCAGCAAATTTTGTCATTTAAATAATTGCAGTTATAAATTCCAGTTTCCCTCTCTTATGTAAATAGCCTCAAAATTGCTTTGGTGCAGATGCTCTCCAAATATGGTCTCAGCCTAGAGGTCATTATTTTTTTAAGGGAAAGATTTTTTTAGGTATATTAACTCTCCAATGTAAAAATCCATGAAACCCAGTGAAAGGAGAATCTGAGAAATTCTTTCACTTTGATAAATCCGAAATGTTGGAACTTTCAAGTTTAAAATTTTCCCTGGGGCACTGTAAGAAAACTGTCAGGAGATAAGTTTGAAAAGAATGTTATAACATTTAGAAGTTATAAATAAATTAAACAACATAGGTCATTGCATAAATGAGCATTAACAATTTCTATCAGGCTTGAAATTTTCATGACCTACATTTTTTTTTGTATCATATTATGAGGTCTATATTGTCTATATTCATTCCCAGAGCTTTCTTTTTTTTCTTTTTTCTTCTTCTTCTTCTTCTTTTTTTTTTTTTTTTGAGAGCTACTGGAGTGGAAAGAGGGGAAGCAAGGGAGGGTTAATTAGAGTTAGAGCAAAGGGCCTTGCTCCTGCCACCTCTCATACACTACCCATTTCAAAAAAGGGGCTTCTCCTTCCAGAACTGACAGTCACACACCTTGCATCACTGAAAAGTGAAGCTACATTCAGTTAAAGCAAGAATGAAACATTTTGTATATGGCAAAGGAGGCCAGACCTTTTGAAGTATAAAAAGTTTTTCTCCATCCTATGTAATGGTAACAGGGATGAGACAGTTCCTGGCTACCGATTCACCAAAACTGCACTATTTTCCATCTCTTTTTATGCAACCCATTTAAAGGGTGCTTTTGACTGCAAAATTGTTCTATAGTATTCTCTTTCAGATTAATTTCTAAATTGATAGTTGTAAAAATTTTAAATTAAAAACCTGGTCACATTTAAATAACTCAAATTGCCATGTGCCCTATGCTTAACTAGAACATTCCAGGTCAACTGTCTTTAAGCCAGGAAAGCTATAAAAATAATGATTATATTTATTTTAATCTCTGTGTCCTTTCTTGGGGTGAAAAGGGGCTGAAACACCTCCGGTACACATTTATTGCATGGACAATGCTATGATTATCGGATACTTTCAAGGACAGCAATTAATAAATCCTATGGAAAAGAACAAAGCAGAAGCTTATGCAAAGTATAAATGTTCAAAGTTCCAGAATGTCAACCTACTGAAACTTTTTAAGTAAGTCATTTACTAAAACTCACAGAGTCTGTCTTCCCCTCTGTTCCTGACAACTCCCAATTTCATATCATTTGCAAATTCAATTAGCCTGCTCTTTACTCCTGTCACATAACCCATCTGACCGCCTCTGTCTTTCTGCTCCATTTCACCCTTCTCTCCCCACAGACTCTCCTAGGAACAGAGGAATACATTTTGTAAGTCCTATCCATCCCTGCTTCCTATTTTCTCTGCTATACTCAAAGGAGGAGCATTATGAGGATAAATAGACATGTACATTTTGGTACCTGAATAGAAAATCTCTGGGATGATTTTGTCCCACACTTTATTATTGTCTAATCTATGCAAAAATTTGATAAATTTATACATGAGTAATATTTTTTTTACATGTAGCATTTCTATGTGCATTGTTATGTATTATTATGAACAAATGCTAGGTGGGGAATTTGATACTGCATGACTCTGACATCAAATTCATATTGTGTATCTCAGTGTTTACAGCAAAAATAAATTTGTCTTGTATACTAAGCTACCTGTGTGGTTATAGGCACAAATATCATCATCAAATAAAAAGTATTTATATGTTAATGTTGACCTTTTAACTAAAAGGAAATGGCCAGAGTCAATCATCTATAGACAGATATTTACATAGCAAATAATTACAGGGTAAAGAAATGATTTTGATTATAAAATCGGAAGGCAAGTCATACAAACTTTAGAAATAAAGTCACCAATAATCTGCAAGAACATGTAATTGCTATGTTTTTAACTGGCATTTACCAAGAAAAACTAAATTCCTATGGTAAGTAATATGGTGAAGTGACCTGAAATTAAAGGCTTTAGTATGATTTTTATTTTCTTAGTGTTTGGGAGTCTGAAATCAATAATTTTTGCATTCTTACTAATCATATGAAAGAAATTCAGAACGAACATCTCAGCATAGAAACCTTAGTACAACTCTTCTCTTCTTTTTTAGGAAGCACTCCAAGCTTTGTTAGGAAGCATTTCCAAGCTGTCTGGGGGATCATCTCAGCTCATCCTGATCTTAGCTCCGACTAAACATACTTCATTCCTTTCAATGCCCTAGAAATTGTATTTATTGAAAATTCCATGTCCACTATTCAAAAAGACAGTGGTGAAACTATAGAGAATCACTGCAACAGAATGTCTGACAATGATGATTTGATGCACACATTTTAAAAAAATATTGTATAAAGGTGTTTAGATTTTGGCTGCAGAGATTGGATCACATCCTACCCTGCTTCCTTCCCTCCCTCCCTGTCTCTAGACTCACCCAAATACTTGCAAGTTACCTTTCAGTCTTCCTATTCTCTAAGTTCTCAACTTCTTAGGTCAAAGACGGTACCAGTTAGGACTGATTGTTATGGGTGTGATGATTTTTTAAAAACTCAAATAACACATTTGCAGGAGTCATTTATTCCAGCTACCCCTTAGTTATTTATGTAATACCAAATGGCTGTTTTTGATGTTCTACTGTTAATTCAAGAGTCTCAGTGGACTGTGAATTCAGGCTACTATAAGTCTACATTACGGATTTTATATATCCCAAATGAAGACAAATGTTCCAGATTAGCTCACTGCTCCAGCATAGTAGTTGTGTGTCTTTTTGGCTTAGATTTTGCTGAAATTTGAGGGGAAGTGTGAGTAGATATAAGCATCAAATAAAATCCTACCTAATTCTGTGAGTAAAATAAATCAGGAGGCTGAGAAGATGTGAACAGTACAAACAGAAGCTAAAGGAAACCTTCAAAGTCAAAACATACCTTTTTAAGCTATCACTAAGTGATTATTATAAGTACCATGTATGTATACATATACACAGTGTATATATAGTTGTTAAAATAATGCCAACTTTTATCTGTCATTTGGAGAGGTAGAAGAGTTTTTCAGTTAACATAAGTAAAACAAATTCAAATAATTTTAGTTTAAGACAGAAGTTGGGCAATGAAAATTCTATGGAGAAAACCTACTATCATCAGATTTCGTAAGTCTATAAGTCTATTGGTACTTCCAGTGACTAAATAATAACAATCATATAATATAGAGCAAATAATTTTGAGCACTTCCTATGTGCCAGGCAAACTCAAAGTGCTTTCTGTCTTTTTACTGATTAACCCCTATATACTAGTGGGGAAACTAAGACATAGAATTCTCAATTCTAGGGCTTTTATACTTAGGTTAAACTTCAGTGTGTTTCTGTTTCTAGCATTACTAGCTTCACATGGACCAATGGCTTCAGCCCCTACTGTGTCTTTTTCTTTTTTCATTATCTTTACTCGATGGGTCCAATTTTCAGAAAATAAAATTTGGTAGTAATCTGGCTTCATACACTAAAGAAAGGCTAAGAGAAAGTATGCGTTTGGCTATAAAAATAAGCACACACAATACATTGTTAAAAGTGAGTGCCCTCCCTCTTTTTCCATCTTCTTTGCTTAAACACGCCTCATAAAAATGGTATTTCTTGGCAAAAGAAACCATTTTTCCTTTATGTCAGAGTCACTGTTAAGTTCAGATTTGTGTTTGCATGTTCTGTTTCCAACTTTCCACTCCAGTTCTATCCCCCACAGCAAGAAGAAAATCACGAAATTTACATATTGTGCTTATGAGTAGAGTAGCTGTCTTAGAAGAACTGAGGGGTTAGAAATCATAAACACACATACTCATTGCAGAATCCTAACCCAACATACTTGTCCTCTACTTTTATTTATTTCTCTGCTTTCAATTAAGACAACTTATTAAATAGCATTCAAACATGTGAAAGCAAAGACAGAGCCTGACAGAATTTCAACAGGTTCTGTGCATTCATACTGTATGTCACCTCTTAATTAGCAACCAAAATGCAATGAACAGATTGTACAGTTTACCATCCTAGCCCAGCTCCTACACTTGCTATTTGTGCGTATACAGCATATTTAAAGAGACCCCCATCCAGGGGGATTTTCAGACTTAGCTCCATCCCTGGAACAGAACTGCCATCAACTAAATGCCACTTCATGGATGCCTTAGCCTGCAGCAGCAGCTGGCATTACCAAGCAGTTGAAAGGACATTTTAATCTCCTGTTTAATGCATTTTTCTCCACCTGGGATAAGAAGCCAAAATTGCTGTTAGCGAAAAATGCCTTAGTCATTAACTGAAAGTGCCTTTTTAAAAAGTGTTCCATTACTCCCCTACTGGGAAATTTCAGACTTTATTAGCATTTTTTGAATTTGTATTAGTAGTACCTGAGTGGTAAAATGCTAACGGATGAACACTTAGCTATTTTCCACAGATTTTGCTTTTGGTCTCTCCTTGTACGGGAGGAGGAAAAAGAGAAAAGGGTCAATATCTTGCAATCCGCATCTAGTTCTCCAATATTGAAGTTCATAGTCAGAGGAATCTTCTTAATTTTCTATTATTCCATCCTTGCAGAAGCACAAAAGAATGGATTTAAGGACTTTCTTTTACCTAAGGGCAACTAAGAGGATATTAAATGTTCTTTAAATGCAAGTCTTGTGTATTTAAATCACATGCATGCTGGGCTGGTATTACCTTGCTTTGGTGATCAGACTGCATTGAATTCAGGTTGTAAGAAAGTAGAAATTCTCCCATTGAAACACATGCTTTGGTAACGTGGGGTTGGTCTGCCATTTCAGCAGGAGAGACCTAACACTGAAAAATAAGAATATTTCAAACAATGATTTGAATCAAATGTAATTTAGATTTGGATTTGTTCACATTTTTGTTTGTTTTTTGCGTGTGTCTGCTAAGCACCCACCTATATTTTAGAAGTCTTCTGAAATATCAGGTAAGCCTGACAGAGTTATGGTTTGCTGTGATTTAGTTTCTATAAGGACTGTATTCATTAGTCATGGACTAAAATAAATATATAAATGTAATATAGACACTTGGGTAACAAATTGGTAATGTATTGGGCCGGCCCGGTGGCGCACTGCTACAGTGCACCGCTTGGGAGTGCGGCGACGCTCCCGCCGAGGGTTCGGATCCCACATACAGACTGGTTCCCGCTCGCTGGCTGAGCGAGGTGCCGGGGCGACACTGAGGGTTGTGATCCATTGCCGGACACGAAAAAAGACAAAAAGGGAAAAAAAAAACAAATTGGTAATGTATTAAAATCTTCTACCAAAATACATGACCATCTAGTAAAAACTGAGAAGGAAAATAGGAGTTCAAAATACATTTTGAAAGTAATGTAGCCAGTATTTATACTTTGCTTTATTAGCATATTCAGCCAATTGAGCAATATATTCTTATATAAATTCCCAGAGACCCTCTTTCTGCCCACCGTTTACTTCTGCTGTTTTCTGGTTTGGTAACAGAGCAAGCAAACTTTTTGATATGCAGAAGCTATGGTTTCCTTAAGGTATATCTGAAAATGCAGTTCTTTTCTAACAAATTATGGAGGCAGCAGGTCAAAAGAAAGAATATTGGACTTAGTGGTAAAGGCTAACAGCAAGGCAAAAGTTCCCGGATATGTGTTTTCTGGAGAGGCATAAATAAGACAGCAGGGTACTGGGCCTGAGTTAGAGAATAGGTAAGATATATAATGGGAAGAAAAATGATTAGGCATTTTCTGAAGTTGCTCTTTACTATTTGAATGCTGAGAAATCATAATGAAAATAACATTGAAAGTCATTAAATACAATAATGATCTTCTAGTGACTTAACTACTCTGTGCCAATTAGCTGTATCCTTGTTACTTCCCTGCCTCTAAGTCTGACTGAAAATGTAAGCGACTCAGACGTAGTGGGAACTGCAAATGACCAGTTTTGCTGGCTTGTTCAAATGTATAGGTATATATGTGGATGATAGAGAGAGAGAGAAAGACAGAGAGAGATAATCAGATTCCGTTGAGGTGATAATCTTCCCAAAGCAGTCCTCCAAGTGAATCATCAGCAAATTTGACTGCATCTGTTATGCAATATGGCTTCATTGTGCATTATTCAATATTGTAATAGAGATTTTTAGAGCATCCAATATGACTTCTCTTTTATAATTTCATTGAAAAGTTTCCTTAGTTAGAAGACCACAAACACATTGTGGCCTTTGAAGTGGAAGTCACTAGAATACTTTTTAGTAGAATCCAAATGAACCCTCAGATTCTATACTCAACCACGTGGGTATTTTCAAATTTTTAACTCATGAATTTCTTTCACAGATGCATGTAATTTTGAGTAGCCTTCTTATTATTTTTAAAACTCCTTTATTATTTAATGTGTATATGGAATGTGAAAAAAATACTATTTTAAGAAGATATTTTTTAAAATTTGTATTGGAATGTTAGGAAAGATTACATTATGAAATTGATTTCCATATTTGAATAAATTTTATGGCATGCCAAGATAAATTTCAGACTTTTCCACTTAACAGGGGATTTATAATATTTAATTTACTTTAACTTAATTTTGTAATGGGAAAAATCTTGGTTTTGAACAAATTTATAAAATAATGTACCACATTTGAATTGGGGAACTGAAAGTCTATCAGCACATAGATTGAAAACAAGTGTTTAAATCAAAAATCACAAAATTTCTTAACTGAATTAATATTTTGAATTTTCATATTTTTCACTAAAGTTTTTAAAATATAATTTTTGTGTTCATTTCCTCCAAATAATGATTTAAAAATAATTTAGGTTGTTTACAAGCACATGTTTACAAATGACACATAATAGGTATAGAGAGCCTTCATCCCGGTAGATAAAAAACAGAACAAATATATTTATGACTTTTTTTTTTCTTTTAACATTGGCTTTTTCAATGCTAGAGACAAATCCTGATGTGTTACTTAGGATTCTGATCGGATGAACGTAAGTGAAGACCATCTTTAGACAATTTCGTAGAGTTACATTCTCCTTGCTCCCCTTGTTTCATTGCGTTTGTTATGCTTCCTGTCTTCTATCAATATTACATTTTAAGTTAAAAAAAGAGAAATTGTATATGACTAAGAATAAAAATTTAGAATTGTATAATGGTCAACCGTCACAGTTCCTAGAGGTTTTTAGTTAATTAACAAATTGAATGACTGAGTCATGACACTCCTCACCACTCAGTTGATACCTCCTGGGAATTGCTCAGACTACTTCATTTCAAAGGGGGAAATATTTAAACAACCATTTTATCAACTTAAAACTTTAAAAGGAAACAAATATTATTATCACTATTAAAAACGTGACTCCATATTTGTATTATGCTAACATTCCTGAAAATTTCGGGGATCTTATATTTAAGGAGCTTAAAACCCCCTAAGAGATGATTGAGACCACCATACTCTATTATCCCCCAGGGTCACTGGGTGAACCATGGAATTGTCTCATGGGAGTGGAGGGCACTCTTTAGTTTAGTTGTTTAATATATATCTCTTGAGCTCCACTGCATGTTAAGCTAAGCAATGTGCTAGAATTCGAGGATAAGGAGATGAAGACAGAATCCTCATTTTCAAGCAACTTACTGGCTAATTGGGGCATCAGAAACAAACAAATAAGAGTAATACAGTTTTTCTAAAGGCTATAATCAAAGTATTCACTACTGAGTGGAGGGGATGGAGGCAAAAGGTAGAAAGACATGGTAAACTATGAAGGGGGCAGTTAAGGAAATCCTTAAAAATATGTCACACTTGAGCAGATGTTCTTTGGGCAACACCAGATGGAAAAGGACATTTCAGCACAAGGAATGGCACATGTGAAGCAGAGCATAGCCATTTAAGGAGTTATTTGAGTAAAACCTGCAATTTAAAGTCACTTATAAGAGTAAGAGTAAACAAGTTGGAATAGATAATGAAAGTCATGGCCTACCAAGGCAAAGAATTTGGATTTTATATATGGTAGTGAGGAGATACTGAAGAGATTTGAGCATCAGAATAAAGTGACCGGGTATGTTATAAAGAAGGATGATTCCTGACTACCTGTGCTCTCCCTACCTTTGACATCCGCTTTGCCTCTGATCTTCCCACCAACAACACTTGAGAGAAGGGTAGAACTATAAGGTATTAATAATATTCAATCTAGGTGTATGGTTATTTGGAGAGAAAGGATTTAAATAAATTTAAACACACTGGAATTTTAAACTTATGTTTATATGCATATTTAATGTCCACCAGGAGTATTATTTCTGATATTTTTTGGAGTGCTCAGCAATACTCTTTCACATAGTTTTATTTGCTTATCATCTAAACACAGCTCACACCTATCCTCCAAGTCCCAAAGACAGTAGTCATATTCAACGTGTGTAATGTTAAGTAATATTCACCACTTTGTAGTTTCGTAAAAACTTATTTACTTGAAATTATAGCCTAAAAAACAAATTTTACCTCCCTGTGAATCCATGTTATATATCTAACCTTAGAAATAAAAAGATGCAATACATACATTCATTATATAAGTATATCCCATTTTTTAAACTTTTAAACTTTTAATTCATTCATGTATATACACACTGACATTTGAGATCTGGACATCTGTGGGAACATGGAGGACATGACACATGAATGTTCATTTCGGCCTGTGTTGAGCAAAACACTTTGGTGTTTGAGCAACACTGCTTACTAGAAAATCTTAAGCTATATTGAAAACCCTTGGGTTTTCTTCCTTTGCAGTGACCATTTGTTAAGTCGCAGCCATATGCCGGGAACTGTGTCAGGTGCACTCATGCAGCATGTATAATTCTCACAACTTAAGGAAGAGAGTTACAACTGTATTTGAAGATGAGAAAACTAAAGGTCAGGGAAGTTACACAACTTTCCCAAGAGCTCTCTCTTTCCTGCTATACCTTCGGGTGAGATCCGGATACATGATATCTGCCCTTGTCTTCTTGATGTCAATCACTCATTTTCCTGATGTAGGTAGCAGCATAACTTTGTCCTCTCAAGTTCCTCATTTTAACCTGACAGCTCAATTGATATTTTGCATCTCATTTTTGACCACACAACCAGAATCTAATCTTCTACTATCCTGATCTCAATGTTTTCTCTGCTATTAATGCAAGGTCTTAATCTTTCTGTTCACCTAAATAAAATAGTTTGACCACAATATGTATCTGCTCAGTCACAGAAACTGCTTTCTCTTGCATAGGTAGAGAAAAGACATGAGTCTAATATTTAACTAACAATATTGACATTTTTTAAAAAGCCCAATACAGAGATTGTTCAAAATTTCTTTCAACTAAAATCTAATTAAAATAAATATAGGAAGAAGTGAACCTTTTTCCAATCGTATTTTTCAAATCATATTATAAAGAACATGGGCATGGAGTGAGATGAGACTGGGTTTGAGTTCTGGTTCTCTCCTGATCAATGTGGGAAAGTGACTTCACCTCTCAAAGACATGTTTCCCTTAAAACAGCACTAATAATACACACACGTGGCTGATGTGAGGATTAATGAGTCAATGTGTGAAAAGTCCTGCCCAAAGAGGAGCTCAGAGTAGAGAGGTAAGAAAGAAAAAATGTGGAAAGAAAGGCAGAATAGGCTCTGAAGAATAAAGTAAACCACTCTTGATTTAACAGTCTTTCATTTTCGGGTAAACACTGGTCTCATCAATAGAAATTCCAAAAAATTGGGCTCACTGCTCTCCTCAGTTCTTCCTCTTCCTTTTAGACCTAAGCTTAAAGCCCTTTAACAAGCATAGACATGAGGCCACTGAGTAAAAAATATTCTCTATAATTCGAAGACAATGCCAAGAGCAAAGTAGGAGGAGCTGATTTAGTCCTTGAAACAGTTTTCTACCGAGCACTGCACGGTAAGCTTTGCATGGTAAGTCACTGTTGAAGTCAAAATAAGATACTCATCTGAAATGCCTAAAATAACATTAGAAAGATATCAGAATGATTCCCCACAGTAGTGCCATAGAACTTAAGGACTAGAATCTGAACTCAGAGAAAGCAAAGTATTCCAGAAGCCAAGGTGGAAAAGTACAAAATTGTATTGTAGCAGCATTTCAAAATGGCATGAATGCACTTATATCAATTGTAGTATGTATATTTTACATACTCAATGACTGCCAGTTGCTATGCCAAAACGCTTACAAAATTAATTTACTGAACCTTGTAAAACCTTATGAATTACAATAAGCAACAGATGATTATTCCTGTTTTACAGATAAGGAATCTGACACTCAAATAAGCAACTTGTCTCAGGTCACACAGCTAGTAAGTAGTGGTGCTCTTGACCCAAATGAGTCTGAACCCAAACACATGCTATCCTGGACCTTAATTGTGATATTATGCTTTTTCAACAGATTTAGCCAAATAACTGCCATACATCTCTAAAATGGACTTATTAGAAAAAAGTCTCTTAAATAAAAATTTCATCAGAATTATTTGATTTGGACATTAAGATAATTTCTGTATTCCTCTTGTTTTCCATCATATTAGCCTTTCAGCACTGATAAGTTTTTCATATACTGACAAATCAGGAATTATTTCCACTTGTATATATCCCAAATGAGAGTTTTGTTAACACTACAAAATGCAGCCTATTGAAATGTTAGACACACAGAATGTAAGCTGTATTTTCTAAAAACAAATAATAATGGCTTTCTAAATAAGAAATCCTGTGAGCAAGCACCTAATGTAAAGCATTTATAGAAATGCTTGATGTCAAAAATCTTGGTGACAGAAATAATTTGTACCAATGTTAGCAGTAGATTGCCTGTTTGATTTTATTCTCAATTTTCTAATCTTTTGAAAAATAGAAGATGTTTTATTATTTAATGGTTTTTGCAATTAGAGATGATAAATTTAAAACTGAAGAATTATTTAGTTTAAATTTTAATTTCAGTTTATTTAGTTTTATTAAAAAAATAAATAAAATTCTGGTATGGGAAAGATAGCTATTGTTGAATAAACTTTCACATAATTAAAAATGATGAAAAGGAAATTAAAATTCAACATGAAAATCTAATAAAAATAGGCAAGAAAAAACTGCATAGTTAATAGCTACAATTTAGTACTAGAAATAATGTCTACTGTAAATGTAACAGACTTCAGTAATTTAAAGAACGCATGATTCTTGTTTTTTTCTCACCCCTACTACAGAGAAAATTAACAAATTATATATAAAGCTGTTCCTTCTCCTTTTCTATATACTTTTACCATAGCAAAAGCATTTTTATTCATCATTCTAAATATTGCTTTCAAGGCAATCGTACAATATGGTAGTCCTACTCACTGGAGATTGCTTTGTTTTTGAAGAAATCCCTGTTAATGTTCCAGTCACAGAATTAAAAAGGATGGGTAATAGCTCAGCTAAATAAAGGGTTCAAAACAATGCCCCTGTACAGCATTTGCAGAACCCATTACCACTTCCCAAAATGACGGAGTATTTTTGTAGGTACAGTAGGGAAGGACAAGTTCTGCCTGTCCTGCCTCGTGACAGAGGAAATAAATCACCCTACACACTGGAGGATACCTCTCCAGACTGCATGCTGGGAACTTCATTACACAAGCTGTGCCACATATTACTATGCATATTGCTACTGATTGGACATAGACACATATCCACAGCCTATTTCTGTCATTGTTCTATAGGGGAAATATCCATTTTCTCCATAGACAGACAGGCTTGAAAAGGACACAAAGAAAATGATATTATATGCCCTAAAGATCTTGGTCTTTAGCAGAGTATGCTCTTGACTAATGATTTATCTAACTTGCCCTAACCCCATAAAACATGACCATATGATTAGGGCTTGATATTCACACAATCTCATTTGACGTGAATGTGATTGTTACCAAGTCTACGTCTTGTTTTTCCTGGTTTCAGCCTCATTAAGAAGAGGGCAAAGTATTTTCCCATAGAATAATTTTCAGTGCCTTGTTCTTTTTAATTGGCAGTCTTTTGGGTTCATTCATAAAAAACCAATATTATTTACTCAGTTTTGCTTATGTGCCATGAATGTAGTTTAATCTAATTTGGACCAGTGTGATAATGAAAAAAAATTGCAAAGGAAGACTTATAATCTTCAGGCTGAAAGCACAGTGTCATTTTCGAAGTCAACAACATAAAATTAATGAACCAAAGGAGATAAAATTAATGAACATAACTATTAGTGAGCTTCCTGTAGTTTGAGAATACTAATGTAATTTCAGATCTAGAATCTTCATAATTTAGCCTCTTCTTGGGGAAAATTCTGTGGCAAAATGCTTCTGTCACTCCCACTTTGGTTGAATAATATTGTCCACCAAAAATACATGCAATGTTCTTGTTGCTATTTGTGATACCTAAGCATTATAAAAGAGAGAAACAGATATTTCCTTGAATCTTAAGCCAAATGAATTTTGGGAGTAAAATAAAACCTCTACAGCCCCAATGATCAAAATCTGCCAATGCAGAAAAGAAAGGGAAAAAAATGAACAAGGGCTTGATATAACCAGCTGCCAATTCTCAAACATGGCTTGTGAACAAAAGATATTAGTAGTTTAGATTCTATGTTCCTTTGCTACTGAATTGGCATAATATGCCATTTTGGGCTGTGTTTATAATCTTGAGAGATGGTTGTCTTTACACACTGCTTCCACTTTGATTAACATCACTTCATTGCTTGTCACAGAAATGCTTCCAAAAGTACAGAGTTTCCATGTGTCCTCTTTCCCTCCCCCACCCATGCATACAGTTTCTTCTATTACTAACATCTTGCATTAGTGTTGTACATTTGTCACCACTGATAAATCAATATTGATATATTATTATTAACTAAAGTCCAAAATTTGCATTAGTACTCACCTCTGGTGTTATACATTCTACAGGATTTCACAAATGTATAATGACATATATCCACTTGCATTAGTGTTGTACATTTGTCACCACTGATAAATCAATATTGATATATTATTATTAACTAAAGTCCAAAATTTGCATTGGTACTCACCTCTGGTGTTATACATTCTACAGGATTTCACAAATGTATAATGACATATATCCAGCATTATAGTATTATGTAGAATAGTTTCACCACCCTGCCCTAAAAAAACCCAGCATTATAGTATTATGTAGAATAGTTTCACCACCCTGCCCTAAAAAAACCCTGTTCTCTACCTATTCAACCCTCTTCTCTTCCCCCAAACCTCTGGCGACCACTAATCTTTTTACCATCTCCATAATTTTGCCTTTTACAGAATGTCACATAGTTGTTATAAGTATGTAGCTTTATTTCACTTACCAATATGCATTTAAGCTTTCTCCACGTCTTTTTAGGACTTAATAGCTCATTTCTTTATATTGCTGAATAATATTCCATTCTATGAATGTACCAAAATTTGTTTATTCATTCACCTGTTAAAGGACATTTTGTTTGCTTACAAGTTTTAATAATTGTGAATAAAGCTGCTATTAAAAAAAAGAAAGAAAATAGAAAAGAAAAGCTTTCAAAACTGTGTGACTCTGTAGACTATCTTCAGAGTGGCAGCAATTTATACAATCAAGTTACTCCTATAAGACTTAACTTTTTTGAGTTAGAAATAGATTTGTAATTTGTTGAATACTAACATTATTTTCTGTTGATTGGCGTTTGGAATCTGAGTTTATTGGTTTTTTATGTGTATCCATTCCCCATAATTCCCATAAGTAAGAAAAAAATAAACTCAAATCAACCTGGCTTTCTTATTTCAGTTCCTTGTATCTCATCCTATGATCTCAAAATGTTAGGGAAAATGTTTCCAAGAAATTTCTTAGTGGGAAAAATAAATAAGAGAGAGGGTAGTTCAAAGTGTTCCAAATGTAAATAAATCCCAGACATTTCATCTGATCTATACCTTGAAAAAAATCATTCCTACTATTTTTTTTAACTTTTATAAGTAAATAGGTTTATGTTTTTCTTGAAATGTAAATGAGTGTTCTTAATCATAATTATCAAGTCAATACTTGTAATACACACACACACATATTGTATAAGTCTAGAACTAACACACAAATTTGGATCTTGTCTTTCCCAAATGTATTATCTAAAATTATATTTTAGCTGAAAATTCAATCATGTGTCTGTTAAATACATTTTTTTTTTAAAAAAGGTTGTTTCTTTCAATGGTAATGCACATATGAAAAAAATATGATTTCTTGTCAGGATATATAAATAAAACTTCTCTATTTGTTTTCTCTCCTTTACCTAAATAATTTACCAAAAGTAGGATTTTTGAATATCTGTCATCAATCAAGAATTAGAGTCATTTGACTAAATATTTTTAATCCCTTGACTGACTGCAATGTTTAAAACATACTTTTTAAATTTTTGTTGCTGATTTCTGTATGTTTTCTAAATGAAACAGGTGGTGGTAGAATAAAACTAACAAAGAAGCAAAGGTAGTGGTGGGGTGGGTGGATCAGGTAGTAAGGGGCTCAATGACACTATAGAAGATACTGGAACTGCCAAGGGAGAAAACATATCAGCAGAGGATCCATCTTTCCTGTAACATCATAGATTACTAGAGATCATGATTTACTGTGATGAAGGTGTGACTCATGGTGTTTTCATGGTGAACAATGGCTGGCTCATTCAGGCGACAGAACAGATGAGGACAGACATAGGGACAATTCTAAGCTGTTATGTAAGTTTAGAATTTCACATCTTATGTAAGAAGATTTTTGAATGAATAATATTTAGGAAAATCACCAAAACTCACGTTCAAATGACCTTTTCATAGATTTTATTATCCACTTAGATGTATCAACTTATGTCTTAAAATAGAAGATCAATTCATATCTGTCTCTTTTTACATGGATCTTCATAGCATTGTCAGTTTTGAAATGTAGAAATGTTCTCCTAATTTAAGTACTGTATATACTTTTAGATGTTTGCACATAGATTTTTCAGAGGCTACACCCTCTTCTTTTTGGAAAAGGAAAATATTCTTCTCAGCCTGCTGTCCCCAGGCCATTGACTGACTTCCTCTACCTAGCTTTCAGAGGCAGACAGCACTGTTCCTAAAGGGTACACAGCAGCCAGAAGTGGTGGCAGAGGAGCTATAACAGATGTGGGCATTCTAAAGGAACTTTGAAATAGCTAGCCTGCTGTCCCCAGGCCATTGACTGACTTCCTCTACCTAGCTTTCAGAGGCAGACAGCACTGTTCCTAAAGGGTACACAGCAACCAGAAGTGGTGGCAGAGGAGCTATAACAGATGTGGGCATTCTAAAGGAACTTTGAAATAGCTCTTGCTCCTAGACACTTCTATGAATGCCATGTAGTTCCATTTTGGTAGAGTTGTGCCAAGCTACATAACTGCATATGTCTGCTAGGGGTGTCCTAATAAAATACTATAGACTGGGTGGCTTAAACAACAGAAATTTATTTTCTCACAGTCTAGGGGCTGGAAGTCCAAGAACAGGGTGCCAACATGGTCAAGTTCTGTTAAGTTCTATCATCCTGGCTTGCAGATGGCCGAATTCTTAATGTGTCTTCACATGGCCAAGGAAGAGAAAGCTCTTTGGTATCTTTTTTTTATAAGGACACTGATCCTATCATGAGGACCCCATCCTCAGGACCTCACCCAACCGTAATTACTTACCAATATCTCTACCTCCAAATACTATCACATTAGGGGTTAAAGCTTCAACATATGAATTTTAGGGGGACCTAATTCAATCCATAGCAAAACAATCTTCTGTTTGGTGTTAAATAATCTCATTACAATCAACAACTCTTTGCAAAGGAAAATAAGTTTTGATCAGTCTTTCTCATGGTTTGTACAAATTGCCTGAAAAAAAGAGTGAGCATTTTAACATGAATTTATGTCTATCTCCCAGAACACTGAAATAACACAGCTTTTGTGCAGAACAGACTAAACAAAAGCAATCTGGTTGTGAATGGTGGCTCGAATACCTGCCTGAAATCTTCATCTGTTGAAAAAGGTAATGGTGGGGATTACTGGGATAACAGGTAAGAGTCAGTGACACCCTTTTGCAACAACTCTTTTCTGAGGCATATGGAGTGGAGAATCATTCAATACCAGTTCGGTGTCTGCCATTAGCAGAGTACTCTGTTACAGATACGTGACAACCATTGGCCATTCCCAGATTACCTTCAGTTACTTTTGCCAAATTCGTATACCACCTGCAGTGTTGTTATTTAGTCAATATGGTTTCTTAACTAGAAAAAATATATACAATGAAAGCAAAACAAAGTACTGGTTAGAAATGACAACTCTGAAGGTTCTGAGCCCAAAGACTGTACAATTTTATTTTTAAAAAATATTTAATGTTTATTAAGAAGGTTTTAAAGATAGTATCCAATTATGGGTTCTTTTTTGATATAACCATAAAGGTTTTTAAAAAGTAATTCATTTCTTTCTATGTGATTCAATGTTATTTAAAGCCCCAACTGCACCACCCAAAACCATCTCTTATGTCACCACTGGTACCCTCTCTACATTCTAGGAAACACTGATCTAAATGATCAAAAAATGTTTAGAATGTATGATCAACCCCTCTGAAGTTTGCAGTGGAGTCCCAAGAGAAGACCAGCACAACAGCAATCATAGCGTCTATCATGTTCAAAAAATGGTGTACACTCTAATTAGGATATCAGGCCAGTGTATAGGAGCAGAAAAAAAGCAGACTAGAGAGGATGAGATAGAATGGAGGATGTATTGTATCAAGACAAACAATTTGTCCATTGGGGGGCAGAGAGTAATCTGAAAAGCAGTATGGAGTCAGGAGAGTAACCTGACAATATTGTACAGGATTGGTGATGAGAGAAACTGAAGGTGTAAAGACTATTTCTGTGATTCAGAAAAAAAGCAGTAGAGACCTTATAAGAGTGGTGACAATGGACACAACAGTAGTAACAAGAAGAATAGTAATAGCCATCATGTCTTGAGGCTTTCCACGGTAGGAAACTGTCAGCCCCTTACACACACTAGTGCATTAATATTTATAACTACTCTTCAAGATATGTAGTATTTTCATCCTCATTTTACAAATAAGAAACTGGCCTAAGATCACATGGTAGAATTGAGGTTTATACACAGGTCACTTAATTCTAAAGACTGAGCTTTAAACTATAATCCTGTACTATACAGGGATGTCAGAAATAGCTCATTTAGAGCTATTGTAGTTTCAAAGTGAGATGGCAGGTGACCTACCGGATATTAGAGTTGGGGAAGAAATCAAGGATAATACTCAAGATGTGAGCATAGGCAAATGAACTGGTATTGAAAAACTGTGAATGTTAGGAACAGGGTCAGTACCAAACGAGAACCAAGGTGACATAAAGATATTAGAGTTGGGGAAGAAATCAAGGATAATACTCAAGATGTGAGCATAGGCAAATGAACTGATATTGAAAAACTGTGAATGTTAGGAACAGGGTCAGTACCAAACGAGAACCAAGGTGACATAAAAAATATATAGTGCGCAATTTGGAGAGAAATCAAGGTATCAGCTTCAGTGTATATGTTGTTGCCCTGACTAACTTCTGAAAATATGATCAATGGTTGATCAAAAGTTTTCTCTATTCTATGCGTCAAATATCTAGAAAGGGATAAAAGAGTTTCACTATTTTTTTCCTACTACAACTTTAAGTACATTTCTTCAAAAAGAGATGTTCTTCTATTTTATCTTTTAGGAGAGGAATTGTATTTTTTTCTTTCTTTATTAGTAAGCTTACTGCTATTTGTAACATTCCTTATACTTTACAATAGCAATTATGCACTCTAGTCCCCTGCTTACCTTAATTACTGTCTATTTTGTTAATGGAAGGAGTGCCTTCAGATTTACTCTGGGGTAAGAAACAAACTAGCTACAAACTGCTGATGATGGATCAGCCTGGGGACTAATCGTTAGGTGTATCTCAGCAGTGCATAAGATTAATTTGCTCCTGTATTATTTAAATGAAAATTTTGTTTGTTCCTCTGCCTCTTTTTTAGTTCAATTCCTCTAGTTCCTTTCAGATGCAGTCAAGAAATCATCTGGTCAAGAGTAGGGATGGTAGATAACAGGCAGGTATAAGAGGAGAGCTCATCTTCAGTCAGCTTGGGTGCTAATAAGAACTGACATTTTCAGTATGCCAGACAATGTTTTAAGTGCTGTGCATATATTAATGCCTTTAATCTTTCCATATTTTTGAAGCAAATATTTCTATTGTTTGCTATCATACACCCATGGAAAATCTGAAGCACCAAAGTATTGTTGAACTAGTAAATGCTAGAGCTGAGTTTCAAATCAGTCACTATAAATACAAAACCCATGTTCTAATGCTGCCTCTTAGATTTCGTTCTACTAAATACTAGCACCTAATGTTAATAAATATGAGATTTATTTAACCAAAACAAATGAAAAAACAGATTTAGTTAAATATCTATAAAATTCAGGGCCAAAGAGTAAAAAGTGCTATCAAAAGAAAAGCACATCTTGTCTTGAATTGTTCATTTGTTCAAATCAACACAATTTATTGAACATTTACTACATTTGGTCATCCAAATACATGTTCACTATTTCTAAGATTTATCACTTAATTTGTTAAAACCACCACATTTTGCCATTTTTGCAATCAAAATTAACAGTTTACTATGAAATATTTGCCCAAAACGAAATTTTAAATAGAAGTATCTTTTCTTATTCTTTTGATGTAGAAAGTTTTGGTGGTAATTATGACAAATACGACCAGCATACACTTTAGACCTACAGTTTTGAAAAATGAGTTCCAATAATTCAACTGTTTTCTTCCTAGGCCTTTCTGCTCTGTGTTAGCTTTGCCAATAGAGGGAGGAAGGATGGATCACACATCAGGGGTCATTCAACATCTCCAGAAACCCATTATGCATCCAAGTGTATCTGACTCCTGAGTGGTGAGGTTTTGCCTATTAGGGAAGCATGTGGAATAGCAGTTGGTAGAGGTCAGAGATGGAGTCTTTTCCTCTCTCATCCTGGAGGAAATGTTGCCTGTATACTTTTGGTTTCAGGGAATGACATTTCTTTTTTCTCCTATAATTTTCTCAGACTTTCATCAGTCTGATATCTTTTTAACTTTGAATGTCTAAACATCAAAGAATTTATCCTGAGATAAAAGAATAAAAGCTGACGCAAACAAATGCACATTTTCAGTGAGTCTCAAAACATCTTATTCTGATTAAAGTCGGATGGTGATCTCAAAGCCATTAGCCCCTATCCCACATCACCAACCCTTAATGTAATAATCATACCAAATATGTGTTTTGGTGGATTAAAAAATAGACAACTCCCAAAAAGGGCTGTAGGAGACTAACTTATGATTGGCATTTGGTCCTGTTAATTAGGAGGCCAAAATGTCACTTTTTGTGAAATAGCACCTGATAAAACAATTCTGATCCACCCAGGATATAAAGAGACATAGGAAGTCTTTCTCAAAAGGTGTAAAATAATTCTTGCAGTGTTCAGTCTCTGTACTTTAGTTTACCTAACTGTTTTGCCTGAATCTATAGCGTGTCCTCTGTTTGAACAGTATGCCGTCTGAATTAAATAATATTTCAGTTTCAGCTATAAGCTACTATTTGAACTAGACAAAATTTCATATGGTATAATATATATGTTTGTATTTATATCACTTTCACTTTCTGCCTGGGATAGGCATGATAAATTGCTATTTGTTATTAAATAGGTGCCAGATTTTACACTTGATTTGATGTATTTCAGTAATGGATGAAAACTTGAGACATTGTAGAAAGTTTTGGCAATTGTTAAAGATGAGTAGAATTCTATTAATGAAAATATTACCATTTTACAAAAGACAGCTACTGGTTCCTTTTTTGGAAGTCTTAAAAATAGCATGGATTGGTATATGTGTGCTCTAGAATTTTTTAGCTTATATCATTCTATTAATGATGCTTTCAATACACATTCACATTTTTGTTTTCAAAACTGAAGAAAAAAATTTTAAATGGTGCTATGGGTTAAATGTCTCCCCCAAAGGGCCCCCCAAATTCATGTATTGGAAGCTTAATGTCCTCTGTAACAGTGTTAAGAAGATGAGAAATCCAATTATGGTTTTTGAAAGGTGGGGTCTGTGAGAAGTGATTAGACTGTAAGGACCATGTCCTTGTGAATGGATTGATCCATTCATGGAGTAATGGGTGTGGTTCCGATGTCTTTATGAGAAGAATGAGTGAGAAGCTTATCGCTCTCTTGCTAGTCCATTCTCACCATGTGACACCATGAATAGCTGTTGAGAAGGCCCTCATCAGATATGTTCCTTGGACCATGAACTCTCCAGCCTCCAAAACTGTAATAAATAAATTTTATTTCTTTACAAATTACCCAGTTTCAAGTGTACTGTTATAAGCAACAGAAATGGACTAATACAAACAAGGTCACTAGAGTGGGCCTTAATCCAGTATGATTGGTGTCTTGGTAAGAAGAGAAAATTAGGGTATACACACACGCGGAGTAAAGACTTTGTGAGGACACATCTAAAAGGCAGCCATCGGTCAGCCAACGAGAGAAGCCTCAGAAGAAACCACACTTGCTGACATCTAAATCTTGGACTTCTACCCCCCAGAACTATGAGAAAATAAATATCTGTTGTTCAAGCCACTCAGTCTGTGGTATTTTGTCATGGCAGTACTAGAAAATTAATATAGCCACCAATTAGCAGTAAATCCTTTCAGTCTGGAACTAAATCCAAAGTAACTATTTTAAGTTACACCTGTTGTTTTATTATACTGCAACCAGTTAATGGACTCTGGTTAGTAGTCTAACTGCTTGATGATAAATATATTTTATGTAGTCCCACACCAAAGTCCAGTAAAATATAGTATTGCACTGGAATGATTCTGAACACACATCCTCATTGGTAAAACACCATTTAATCTAGAACAAATAACCGAGATTTTAAATTGACCTTTCATAAGTGCTGATGATTCATTATTATATACAGAGAATCATCCCATGAATTAAAGCAACAATTGCTAACATCCTTTTAATATCACTGTGAGGATACAGCAAAAATAAACAATATTCAGTGGAAATACTTGCTCCTTTTTTTCTTTTTGTTAATAAGTATGTTCTTTGTTCCAAACCTTGTTTTCTCAGATTATTCATATGAGAAGAAGAGAAGTTATTGGGGGCGGAGGGGAGCTATTTTGCCATTATTTGCAAAGCAGATGGAAATGTAGGGAGTATCAGCACCAGCAAGTCTCCCATTTGTTACATCGAGCAACTTGAAAAGTAGCAGTTAGATGGTTTACAATAGTCTAAATCGTCCTATTTGCGTCATCAACATATCACGACCTCTTTTACATTGAAATCGTTCTTGCTTAAGCGTCCTATGTAACTGCAAGTGTTTATAAATGCAATCTTATCATCAATATTAGCTCTTCCTGTGACTGTTAATGATTTATAGTGTGTGTGTGTGTGTGTGTGTGTGAAAACTTGTCAAAATAATTGTGTATTAGATTTTGATGCCTCTTCACTTTAAGGGAGGTTTGATGTGTATGTTTATTATATTATTGTTATTTTTCCCCAACAAAACTAATTTTTTGGACATTTGCTACCTTGGCTTATGTTACTTTAGACAGAGTTGCTGAGGGTGTTGTGACTCACAGTACAATCCAGCAGGAGGTGGCTCAATCTTTCGTGTGGAATAATAATTAGAGGCTGTTATTACAAACAACTGGAGCACACAAATAGACTAACCAAATTCTTAACTTTTAGAAGGTAGAAAACTTTCTTCATTTGTCTAGAGAAAGAATTATGGGGCTAATATTATATGAGTTCTTATATTTCATTTTGGCTTGTATATCAGGCTGTGCTCCATAAAATTTCTGTTTAGCTTATCAGAAATAAATCACTATTTATAACTGCCATCATTTGAAAAGTTTATTCTTTTATTTTCATTTTCTTCTTATCATGTTAGAATGGCAGCCATGCTACAATAGCAAAATCACTCTCTATTTTCAGTAAAAGAATAAATAATGGTTTACATTAGTAATCAATATTTGAATTATAAACTATATGTGAAGATGGACCAGTAGATTAATCTTTCAGTGAATGACTCCTAATCAATATTAAGGGTTCCATGGCAACTAGTCCAAACTGATCATCACATTGCATAAAGTTCACTTTTACCTTTAAACAAACATTTCAGGTATAATTTGCCTTTTTATATCAACACAATACCATCTTTCCAAAAAGAGCTGTGAAAATAATTACAGATACTGCTTTTCTTTCCAAATATGGAAAATAAACTATATCATGTCATCCATCATATATTAATTCAAAGATACCTGCAATACCTCCTGGAAAATATTCTATGCACTGATAAGAATAAGCAGCAAATAACTATGTTTAAGGAAAACAATGACAACAATAACTAGATAACTAGAACCCATTTATATAAAGCAAAACTTCTCTCTTCAAAGCATACATAATTAATCAGCATGATTACCCCCCAAAACATCAGGGAGTAAACATTCCCCACACCCAAAGAAGAGCACCTGCTTTGGACTCCACTCCTATTTTGCTTCTTTATCTGGGCTCCATTCTGCTTAAATGTCAAGATAACTTTCAGGGTATTAGTGACAGTTCTAACGAAAAGCAAGGAATCAAGAAGACACCTTGGAGAAAACTGGGAGAAAGTGCTCTCTAGCCTTGTTTGACCACACCTGGCCCTTTTGTCTTCTGCATTGCTGAGGCTGCATTAGCCCCGCAGTGTGTTTGTGTGTGTATGTGTGCATCTGTGTGTGTACACGAATCCATGTACACTAGCATATACTAAAGAAAGAAGGACAAGAGGGATAAGATAACTTTACTCCTCATGTGTACAGCATCAAGCTTATTGGTTTGTGAAACTAAAGTAATGTTACATAGGCCCTTGAAATTGAAATTTTCCACATATAAGTACCCTTCCACACTGCATCAAATGTTGGAGCATCAGAGTAAGCTTGCAAGTTTGGCTTTTAATGTAAGGAAAATGCACGTGTTGAATGTTCTGGCAAGGGTAAGGCAAACCCGCCCCTTCGCTATTTCTCAAAGATGTTCTTTAGAGCCTCCTTTTATGGCATAAGGTTTGTTCAATATTTTACAATTAATGATGTGGCACTGCTAGTTTGGATGTAGAGGGAGTATTTGTTAGCCAAAAGTAAAGCTGAAGTACAGACTTCAGAGACTTGCAGATGTCAGGAAAATAGATCCTTCACCTGAGTTTCTTTGCCATCTCATTCTCCAAGCCACTTTCCTTGTTTCTTTGGATGACTTAAATAAGTGTACAAAGCCAAAATCATACAAAGGGTAGTTAAATGGAAGCATTTAGACATTTAATCTAAGGAGTTCTCTGATCCGGGAAAGAGTCTAAACTGTTTCCAGAACAGAATGGAGATTCAGGGCCAAGTTCCTTGGTTGAAGCAGGTTCAGACAACAAGACTACAAAAGGAAGACTGTGACTCTATGCAGATAAAGTATGGCTAATCCATCCACTTGCTATATCAGTGTTAGTGATAGATTGCTGATCCGTTAGTTTGACAGAGGTAACCAGGACTGGTGGTGGGTTTGGAAGGAATAAATGAGTTAGCAAGGCCACGTTTACTTAGACAGCTTGGGCTAAGTGTTGAGTGGCTCCAAGCTTGCTTAGATTTAGTAAGGAGTCAGGAGTACAGGATTCTGACCATTTGGTTCCTGTATATAGTCTCTGACCAATACAGTCTCTTCTTTGCTCCTTTTGGATACTGTAGCATTTTTGACATTTCTCTGAATATGTGCCAGTTGCAAAACCTCAGGGACAATGTGGGCAGGGAGACTCATATGTCTTTTTACAGTTTAGTTGTGTCATATGAATAGTCATGGGCATGTGTTTCCCTCGTAAGCACCATTCTTCCCTCTGTAGCTCAGGAGAGAAGTTCAGAGCCTATCCCAAATATAGTCGAGAATATGACTACACTTGCGTTCATTCAGAAACACACCAAAAATGGTGAACAGTCAGTGGCTTCCCTTGTTCTTATTACCATGAAACCAGAAGGAAAAGTTGCGGCTTTTATCCAGGAAATGTTTTCAGTGCCAATCCTAGGAAATTGGCTTGGTTAGAGGGAATATTTATTAGTGTTACCACTGAGACAGGGAGTATCCACTTTTGACTGTCCTTCCTACTCTCTCTCATTCCCTCAGACTTTCCATCATTTTAATGTCCAGAGGGTTTGTGTTGTGGGTCCCTGTGGGTTGCTTCCAATGTAGTAATAAAAGTCTCTTCTTTTTTTCCCATTCCATTGGAATATTGAGGAACACTGTACCAAACTATGGGACTATTTTTGTCTTCCAAATAGCTCCCTTGGGAAAACATGACCATGTTCTCTGTGGGGATGGAGAGAGGCCATTAACCAAATGTGGTGCATAAAATAGCATTCCACATTGGACCCAGAGTATCCAAGACTGAATCGAGCCTTCGGGCTTCTGCAGATTATTCAGGAACACTGATTCTTTCCTTATACAACTCTACTATGAAGTAGAGTCCAGCCCATCATCCAGGAATATTCCAGGCCAATTAATTTCCCACTGACTATTAGAATAATACTTCATGCCTATTTCTATCACTGATTTTGCAACACTGGATTGTTAACTGTCCTTTATTTGTTATTTCTTTTTGAGTTCCTTGAAAATAGGAACTGAGCCTGCTTTTGATACTTTTGTATTTACATTCACACAGTAAATACCCATTTATTGAAAAATTGGAGATAGAGAGTAGATATTGTCCCCAGTGCACTGTTCTGTCTGTAATGCAACATACCTCCCAACTAATGACTTAACCCATCCTAATAAAGCTTTTATTGATCCTTTATTTTGTTAAACAAAATTATGGGAGGACATTGTTTTGGACTGAGCTCCTACACTAGTCTCCAACAGATCAGACCAAAACAAAATGAAGTCAGTCATGTTAAGTGCCACATGATCACTAAAACTTTAAGAAAGCAGATTGATCTCAAAACAGACCTTTTTTTTTTTTCTTTTGAAAACAGGGGATTCCAGCATAATAAGGAATTCCCTTCTGCTCTAACACTTATGAAAAAGTAACCTGATGCTTATGAGTTTTTTTTTCCCCTATTGTTCTGTTTCTTTGATACCACCTTATAAAACCTACTGCTATGCTATTTCCCAGTGGAATTTGAGACAAAATAAGTCCATTTACAATGGTAACAGAGAGTGATATCAGTGCCCAAAGTTTTGGTCAATCTCTCAAAATTGAGATGTTGACTAAAATGGGGAAATTGCTAAATTAGGGCTTGGCCTAAAGGTTCCTTCAGACATAGTGAACTGTAACATAACTTGATGTGCAACTATTGTAACAAGTAGCCAAGTCTCAGCCAATTCAGTCAGTCAACTGTTCAAACCATGTTCAAATAAGACAAATGCCCAGCTGTAACCAATCCAGCTCTTTCTGTATATCTCTTCCATTTTCTGTACATCACTTTTCATTGTCTGTTTATAATTCTTAGCTGAACATGCAGTGATCCTGGGGTAGCTCTGAACCTATTCTGGTTCTGGCAGCTGACTGATTTGGAATTGTTCTTTGTTCAATTAAACTCTGTTAAATTTAATTTGCCTTAAGTTTATCTTTTACCTATTTTCACCTTTTTCTTAAAAGATTATTTGCAAATGATACATTTTAATTATTGAGTTGGATCTCTAAATCTTAAGGTCTTCATTTTCTCCCCTCCCACATAATTCATAATAACAAAATAATAGAAATAAAGAAATAATAATAACAAAAACAATAATGACTGACATTTCTTCTGCATCTGTTATATCCCAGGCAGTGTTCTAAGTGTTTTATGCATATACATTTCTCCAAATTATATTACAATCCTATGGAGTAGTTTCATATGTTTACATTTTATATAAGGAAATTTAGATCTGGGGGATCCCCCTATATTCACAATTTTGGTATTTTTTGACCAGGAGGGTGGCCTTAAAGTTCCCTCAGTTTAACTAAACCTATCTTCTTGGCTATAGGCCCCTAATGTCCTAGAAAATTTGAAATTGTAAAAATTTTTTTTTCTCTCCCTTTGAGTTTTAAATCTTCTCCCATTCTCTGGCCAGTTTTACAACCCAGGAATGCCTTTCTCAGAGATATTCTTTGGAAGCCATCTTCTTGAAAGCCATCTTGATTACATCAAGAAAGGTAGTGTCCCTATTTCCTAGTCTCTGTGGGAGGGTAGGAGCCTAACTTCATAAGCAACAATTAGTAAACACAGATGACCTGATCACATGGACCAACCTCTTCCTAACACTCTCCGGTACTTTTCCTACTAGCTCGCTCTGGCCTTTTGTTTCAGTAGAAGTTGAATACAATCTCTTTCCCCTACTGCAGACTCTATTACAATAGTTTTGAATAAAGTCTTCCTTCCTGTTAAACTCTGTCCAGTGCCATTTTTCTTTGACATTTTCCAAACTTTTATCTTCAGCAACACACAGCATACAATCTCTTTTTTCTTCAATTACCATACAGTTATCTTTTGAGAAATTAACTGTTTTTCTCCATTTTTCTATCCATTCCAAGAGTGCTATTCTAGTAGTCTTTCATTTAATCNTGTTTTTCTCCATTTTTCTATCCATTCCAAGAGTGCTATTCTAGTAGTCTTTCATTTAATCCTATGATCCCAGCACTTTTTCCCTCTTTTTCTTTTCAAAATCACTTTGACTAACTTCATAGAATATAATTTTGCCCAAAGCACTGTTCTGCAGTCTTTGTTTCTTCTCTTTTTCTCCTCCTAGGATTTGCCTCCCACCCTTTACTTAAAATTTCCCACCATCCATAAATATAATTTACATATTCTTAGCCACCTGAACTGAATTTTTGTTGTGATAGTATCAAAGTGAAATAGACAAAAGCAACAAAAAAGAAACTATGAAAAACCAAAAGTTTCCTAAAGATTTCAATGGCATTAAAAACCCAAACTATAGACTGCATTTAATTTACCATTCCAAAATACTGTTTGAGAATAAAATCTTCAGAAATCTTCATGGAGAAAGATAATAAAGGGGTTTAATCTGATGTCCAACAAGTGGTGGGGGGTGGGAGAGTTGGGCAAAAACTCATGTGGAGACCCACTGCTAGGACAGAGCCCCTTCCCACACCACGAGAGAGAGACGTGCTGCTTACCCCTGACTCTCATGACAGATGCATTCTGTGAGAGTCTTGCATTCCTAAGAGAATTCTTGCTATTCACAACATTTAATAATAATAATAGATTTAAGAAAATGATGAGTCCCCTGCCTCTCCCACATGAGAACAAAGCAGTCCTAATTATCTAGCACTAGGAAGTCGGTGCCAGTGTGGATTTATGTTCCCTTCCAAACTAGAATATAGCATCACAATTGATTTTCTTTTTCCAATTCTAATTTTCCAGACCTATTAAAATGACTCTAAACCAAACTGCATTGAAAGAAATAATATTGGCTTTCTCCCATTATTCCTTTCTTTTCTCCCTTGTCCTCTTTCTTCTAAATCAAATTAATCTGCTTTAAAAATAGAAAAGATAAGTGATTATATAATCTTCAAAGGGAGGCAGGAAGCTGTGGGACCTAAGACACAGATGAAATGCTTATGCATCGGGCACATGAGGGTAATTTTAAAAGTTTGTGGAAAAAATAAAAATGTAAGTTAATAGGGATCTTTTCATGACCTTTTTGAAAACCCCTTGTATTTTGACAGTATGTATGTCAATCCAAGCCTTGTGTGGCCCAGGACTGTGGGGATGCTGCAAATGGAAGCGAGAGGTTTTCACCTCCTCTGAGACCTCCAGTGCTGTAAAGTGCCTTCTGACGGAAAAGAAAAGCTTCCGCAAGCCTAGAGAAAATGTTAAGATGACACTCTGAGCTCATGACATGCAGAATTTCAGCCGGGAGGTGACTTAATCCTGACACAGGAGAGAAAGAGGGAACTTCATATCAGCCCACCTGTCACTATCATTGTGACTTTAAAACCCTTAAGTTGTGCTTTTAATTTATATAAACGTATATATATTAGAAAAACTCAATAAGGAAGCAATTCAGTTATTTCAGGTAAGCATTGTAGACTCACAAAACAGAATCCGGGTCGCCCCAACCCCTAAGTTCCATTTTCTAAAACCCAAGCTAAGTCCTAGTTATCCCCCAAAAGATCAGCCTTTATCCAAAGAAAAGTCAATTGAGGGGAAGGATGATACTCTGTGTGAACAGTTATTTTAAGAAGCCACCAACATTTGCATATCTAAACTATTAAGAGAAAAAAATGAAAGGAAAATTTTAAAATGTATATACATATATACATGTCTTAAAATCTAATTTGGGGTCATGGCTGTAATTGCAAAAGCTTTGAATTGTGTGTCATGCTGGAATAATGTCACGTTAGTGAATGTAAAGCATTCAGCATTACTTTATGCCTCATTGCACCCTAAGTGTGATGCTATTTCAATACAACACCTACCACTTTTAGGTCTTTATGCTTAAGTATGTCTTGCTGGATGAAATCAAGCTACAAATTGGATGAAATTGGGTCCTCCCAGTTGATTCTACTGCTAGAAGCTCCAAAACCCAATTGTTTTCTAAGTTCAATTCCATGAATTCAGAATTTAAATTATCATGATTTCTTGCACTGAAAAATAAATACAAAAGCTCAACTTGCTGCAGAAATAGAAAGCATTTTTTTGGCTACAAAAATAAAGTTAACTTTTTTTCACACAGGCATTAAAATGAATTAGAAATGGAGCAAGCAACTAGAGAAAACATAACCTACAGGAATTTGAGGCTCAACTTGCTGCAGAAATAGAAAGCATTTTTTTGGCTACAAAAATAAAGTTAACTTTTTTTTCACACAGGCATTAAAATGAATTAGAAATGGAGCAAGCAACTAGAGAAAACATAACCTACAGGAATTTGAGACATAACATATCCACTGCTTAGGCAAAAAAGGCCCTTTATATAAATGATTCCATTCAAAATATTTTCAAAAAAGTTGTTCCGTGTTCAAGTTCCTTTCATCCTTGTATGGTAGCTCAAGTCATTCTGCTTCCACCTAAACTGGTGGTTTCAACAAATTTACCTATTTTAAAAGACAGTATTTAGATTACAATGTCCTTCCATTTGCAACTAAAGGTGCATTTGAAAGATGACTATGTTCATGGAGTCTGACCATTCTACCCTCAGAGGATTTAAGTTTTACTAAGTTGTACAAAGGGGAATGGAATGGGGTAGAGATTTTAGTGCAATGAAATAGTTAGAATTGAACCCAGTCAGAATTGAATCTAGGTTTCAAACAGAAATCACTATTACTGTTTTTGAAGATCCTTAAGTTAATTCTCCAAAGTCCTTTTCATTGTAGAGACAAAAAGCTCTTTAAAACAGTAGTATTTTCACTGGCAACATTTTTGAAGGGACAACTCTAATAAAACAAATTGTTAAAAATAGTCAGAAATATTTGTTCCATGCACATATTTGAAGTATGCTAAGTGAAAACTATATTTCAGAGAGAGAAAAAATAGCTAACTAAAGAAAAATATTGTACTATCCATTGGTGGGTATCGTAATAACATACACAAATTTGTGCTTGATCTAAGTCCTCAAAAATAATTAAATTTGCTAACAGGTACCTTGAGGGAAAAGTAGGCTAAAAAATGGCATTACAAGTGGATGCATTTGTATTTGTTTTCAGTGCAAGAGGAAACATTCTGGCAAATGAGAGCGACACTGTGAGGACCATTCTAGGTCAGGCACTAGGATTCTCTGATATAGGTCTCAGTCCTCTTAAGAGAACCTAATGATTCAAACCATGTGATATCATAAGAATTAGACTAAATTAGATTGGACTAGAGGACAAAGCAGTGTCATCAATACCAGGCAGAAACAACTCATCAATAACCACCACCACCACCACCACCATTTTGAGTCATGGAAGAAGTAAAGCAGTAAATAAAGAAGTAAAGCACAAATATTTCAGAGGATTGGAAGTCAGCTCTGACCAAACACAGTTCTCTCCAATCTATCCCCTCAAGAGAAATCCCAGTCAATGCGTGTGACCATGGAGCAGTTCAGGACTCCCTCCTCCATATGGTTCTGAGATCTGCTCGAAGCCAACCCCTAGTTGTCCAGCTTACCTCCTTCTCTTTCCTCCCTGTCTTTACTGCCTCCTCAGTTTAGTTGCTAATATGATCTTTTTTCAGTAAACTAGTGGTTAGTCTAACTCTACCTTCAATCACTGCTGCCAAGCCTTTAACACATGCCTAGAAACCCCCACAACTAAATGGGACAATCTATCCTGATAACTTATATACTTATTTAATTTATGTACCTGTCCAGAAAATGAATGTGGCCTTTTGGCTTCCCCTGACCAATCTCCAAACCCTCTCCATAAAACAACCTGGAGAAATTATAGGGGTGAAAAGGAATCATAATTCCAGGTGCTAAGAGAGAGAGAGAAATTGATTCCTGAAGTGGCTTAAATTGTGTGTAGGGGAAGGTACAGCTTTAGGTGGAACAAGTCGGAGGAAGTCTATCACGTGAGGGTAGGTTAGAAGAAAATGTTTTATGTTCTGCTTTTACATCTCCCCACATTGCCATGAGACAATCGTATTTTTT